>NW_021145224.1:24650-76243 GCF_900634775.1 Gouania willdenowi | reverse complement strand
CTTGACATCATGAAGTCTGTCATTGTTTGATGTTTTCTGATGAAATGAGAATGATAGTAGAGCATTAGTATGTATTTTAGCACAATTTACAGCTACTCAATAATTAACTTGTTTTATTTGCATTATTAGGTTAAGTTATGCTAATAGGACAAAGAACAAAACACACACATACACTAACACAAAAAGTACAAGTACCTTAAAAAAAAAAAACAAACAATTTAAGTGATGTGATAAATGACTTTAACCCCAGTTTAAATGTAATTAATCCAGCCTCACTCCATTACAGACCAGACTTTATCTTTAAACTATTACCACCATTGTGTACAAGTTAAGTCTAATATAAAGCACATTTAATCACTGCTTAGGCTGATAAACCTAAAATAAAAAGTATCTCACACAGCGCACACGGGCGCACACACACACAAATCACACAAACACTGGCCCGATTTATTCCAAATTGAACTTAATTCTGAATTAGGTGGCTGGGTTTGTTCCGTTTTTAAATCATTAAATAATTCCTCTTTTTTGTAAACAGTTAACAAAAACTTAAATTGGCTTTAAGTTAATTCTGGTTGTTCTGTACATGTGCAACTTCTGGTGATGACACACTGGGTGATGACATAATCCAAAATGGCGGCCCTGAATAGAGCCGACACTATTTAATAAGAGCGTTTTTTAGCCATGAATATAATGAAAAAAGGGAATGGACGGAGGCATAAACATGCTGACAATTAAACACGGACACATGGACTTATCACACACATGGAGATCAGCAAACGGAACAGGTTTTCATCAGACGGGTGATACTAGACCCTTGACATGCGTCCCCCCATACTGCTGCACAGGCTTGTAATATCACCAAGTTTATCATTGGAACCATTTTTAGAGCTACTATCTTTACCAGGAAGCAACTATTTATTCCTGTTTTTGTTCACAGAGTTACTTACTGGACTTTATTTACTGGTGATTAGTTTCTATCTCTTCTGCTCCGTGGACCAAAGGTGTGTTACTGTTGAGCTGTTGCTTCAATACAACAATCAAAATAAAGGTGAAAACACTTCTCTGCTCATTGTGAGAGTCAGGATAGGAAAACATTTCAAACCTTTTATTCTCTGATGAAATCAAACTGAAATAAGCCAGTCACCATAGCAACAGAAAATATCCTTCTTTCTTTGATGATTTTCCTCATTTGCACCTGATCACAAGGATCTGATTTTCCCTTTGATTCAGATACTGTAAATATTTGGTTCAGATGTATTGTATAGAAATGTATATTTAAATATGTGTAACCAAGGATTACTTTTCAGATGCTGTGAGTTGAAATTTACATGTTTGGTCCAGATGTTTTTGGTTCAAATATCATCAGCTTGGGATCCAGTAAAACCAGGTGGAGGAAAAAAGTAGCTCAACATGGAGGAAATAACTTTTTATTCAAATAAATCTGAAACAAAACCTACATTAATAATAAATAGTCTGTTTATGATCATAACTACTCCACCTGCAGGTGGATCACAGACTTCCTGTCTGACAGGAAGCAGCACGTGAAGCTGGGAAAAACCATCTCTGCTTCCTGGACCATCAGCACTGGATCTCCTCAGGGCTGTGGTCTTTCTCCTCTGCTCTTCTCCCTGTTCACCAACATCTGCTCCTCCTCTCACCAGGTGGTCAAACTCCTGAAGTTTGTGGACGACACGACCATCATCGGACTCATCTCTGATGGAGACGAGTCCACCTACAGGTGGAGACAGACCGACTGGTGTCCTGGTGCAGCCAGAACAACCTGGAGCTCAACGCTTTAAAGACAGTGGAGATGATAGCAGACTTCAGGAAGAACCCAGCCCCCCTCACCCCCCTCACCCTGGGAGACTCTACAGTGAGCTCTTCTGCTTCCTGGGGACCATCATCACCCAGGACCTCAAGAGGGAGCTGAACATCAGCTCCCTCATCAAAAAAGCTCAGCAGAGGATGTACTTCCTGCAGCAGCTGAAGAAGTTCAGTCTGCCAACAAAGATGATGGTGAACTTCTACAGATCCATCATCCAGTCCATCCTCTGCTCCTCCATCTCCATCTGGTACGCTGCAGCCTCGGCCAAGGCCAAGGCCAGACTGCAGCGTATCATCTACTCAGCAGAGAAGATGATTGGCTGCAATCTGCCCTCCCTCCAGGACTCTGAGGCCGACCCCTCCCACCCTGACCACAAACTGTTTCAATGTCTCCCCTCTGGAAGGAGGTTTAGGTCCATCAGGACCAGAACCTCCAGACACAAAAACAGTTTCTTTCCCTCTGACACCATCCTCATGAACACAGCCCTAGTCCCCACTGACACACCCCCCTCCAAAAAAACACTGTTGTTAGGGTGTATTGCATCATTTCCAACCATCAACACTAGGTGGCAGAATAATAATAATAATAATATTAATAATAATAATAATAAATTTTATATGAAAATCAGCACGTTTCCGGTCACTTAACAGTACATCGTTAAACCATTAGAGTGCATAGTATAAAATCACAGGTGAGGCGGGCTAGGGGAGTGGTCAGATGAATGGAGGAGGAGGGTCTAAATATGCTGACTAAGTGATACTATTGATGTGAGATCTGTAAGATAGAGTGCTGTCTAGGATGACACCCAGACTCTTAACCTGTGGGGAGGAGGAGACGGAGGAGTTGTTGATTTGGATGGAGAAACTATTGGATTTGGAGAGTGTTGATCTTCTGTGATACAGTCAGTAGGGGGGAGGGGGGGGGGGTTCCAGTGATAATGATGATAGAAATGATAGGAATCAGAGAGGGGAGGGAGGCTTTGATCAACTGACAGGAGGATGTTTGGACTGACGGATGAGGTCTGAGATTTCAGAGGGAGGGGGGAGTTGGAAAGTGGAAAAGGAACGAGTAAATGGGAAGGATTCTGGTGAGATGGGGAGAGGAGAGTTCTGACTAAGGTGGTGATGAATGTTCTGGATTTTTGAGGTGAGAAATGACATTAAGTTTTCACAGGATGAGGTGGAGTAGAATGAGGTGGCAGTGAGTGGGGGGTACACCTATTCACCATTAAGTCCTTATTATTAGCATGCTAATTATTAACATGTTGACTCTTAGTCAGTCATTATTAAGTACTTATTAATGCCTTATTCTGCATGGCTATATTATACAAACAGTAAGCCATTAACTCAGAGTTTTCCCTCAATAACCTCAGAATTATTACTTATTAGTAATAAGTAAGGAAGTTGTTGTATATGAATTATGATCTCAATATGTTTTGCTTAGTATGGACTTAATAAGGTGGTAGTACCACAAGAATAGTTATTGTCTCTTAATAACACTTAATGAATATGGTCTGTTCTTACTTAACTTGTTCAGTGCCAGCCATTTTCAGATTTTCTACCCCCCTCAGTGCCAGCTGTTTTTGAGCATTTTGACTGATTTTAAAGACCCACAGAATATTTTCTACAATGACTATCTGAATTCTGACACCGGATTCATCAAAAAAAAAAAAACATTTGTTTCTGGCTCGTTTCGTTCTTTTGTAGTCAGCCGTTGAATAGAGCAAGTTTTACACAAATCTTCAGTTTCAGAGCAAAAAGCTGAGAAAACAGCCTTTTTCTAAAAAAAAAAAAAAACCCTGTCAGTGACTTTAAAGCTATTTTTTTATTATTATTATTTTACTATCTAGGTCAGAGTTGAATGGATTTCTTACTGTATTTTGGCGTTCCTCCAAGTCTCTCCCCCACTTAGTCTGCACACACACAACTTCCTCTTCCTCCCGGAGATGCAGATTGTCACTCGTTTCCCCGTTTCTTTTATCGTTTTATCTCACCATCGCCACACTATCCATGAGTTCCACACATGCCCTGGTTGAGTGTGCGCTGCTATGTGCTGCTTGAAACGTCAACTCTCGTACGTAGCACCATTTTTTGTATCGTAAACGCCTTTCCTCCTCTCCCTCTTAGCTCTGCTGAGCATGGATGATCTCTCGTCCAAAGGTGCACTGCTACCTCCTGCACGTCACCTATTATTTTGCTATCTGGCTCACAGGCTGGGGGTATTTTGTACCAACCCCCACCCCCCCCTTCTTCCTCCTGACGTGCAGCGAAGACCGGTTTAGCCCGGTCATCGCTGCACAATTGCTGGTTGTCAGAAAAGATATGATGGCAGAGATTATTAGAAATGATGCAGGAAACCGACATTGTAACAGACATCGTAACAGAGAGGCAGCGGCACAGCCAAACATAGGCGCCATCTTGCCATCTATTTTAGTCTTAGATTATCACAAAGGTCAGAGGTCATGATAACCATTTATGTCTGCCCTGCGACCTGAAAACAGGAACAAGTGAGTCAGAAAATAGATGGATGGATAGGTGGATGGATGGATGGATGAAAAAATGGATGCAACCATGGATTTTACTGATGCAGGCACGCAGTGACCGATGCATCTCGATTTCACCTGTAAATTGTACCGATGCCACTGAATGAATCCATACACTCGCATCGCACATGTTTATATGTAGATACCGATTCATATCGATTAATCTCCACATGCTTAGTGTGTATGTATGTAATATTGTCTCTAAAAACAGTTGACTACTCTGCATTCATAAAATCTTTATCTTTTACAGATATTGATAATATTCATTTCACCTACATTTACCTTATTCTTGGTGCTGCTACTACCTGTTCAGCTGTGCAGAAAACATAGCAATGAGTGTTTGTGATTCAAGTAAAGACAGACTTTTTTGAATAGAAGATTCTTTAATCAGACATAAGTTTCAGGAACATTTTATTGTAAACAAAGGAAGCCACTATCCATGACACCACCGTGACCTCCTCCTTTACCTTTAGAACCTTCACCTTCATAGACTGCAGGCTGTTGAAGGGGCCAGAGCATCTCTATGGATCAAATCCTGCAATGTCATTCTAAAGTGAAAAAAAGAGGTAGTTTAAGTTGTAAAAGTTACATGATTAACCAATTACAGTCAAAAAATGTGATGTAATAGTTGTGTATATTGAGCTTATTGTGTTGTGAAATCCATTCAAACAGTCTGGTGACAAGTGTGGAGCTCAAGTATAATGGTGGTGGCCGTGACTAGAGGGAAGGAGTGAGTGGTGGTTATACCATTTATTTTATTTTGAAAGGACACATGGAGGTGCTGAGCTCTTCAAGCTGTGTGAACAAAAGAGAAAGCGAGTGAGAACTGAAGTGAAGCCAAAAGCACAAACCTTTGTCAAGATTATTAGGAAAGTCCAATTTAAAACATGTCAATAGATTCTAGAGATATTAACAATTGTATGATCCCTGAGGCTCCATTTAATTTTCATTTATTTATTTATTTAGCACACATTAAAGCACACAATTGCCAAAAATTTCACAATTTGTTGATGTAAATCTGGTAAAAATAGCGTAAAAAATGAAAAAAATAATAGTAGTTTGCATTATAAATGTATCAAACACTATCCTACGCCTAAAAAGATATATTGTTGTCTTTATTATAATAAATAATTAGTTACAGTATTGTAACATAAGCACACAGCTGTTTGCCTCAGTTTAACAAGATTTGCACACCATCATTTTGAAGCTTTGTTTTTATTGCAAGTCTTGTCTTAATTTATTACTATAGCAACACAGCCAAATATGTGCTTACTTTATGACAATGATTCTATTTTTCAAAGTCATTATGACATCATTTTGCCATTAAATGTGGCTTTGAAGAATAGAACCCAGAAGAAAAAGAACATTGACACTCAGAATCTTTAAGAAGCGACTGCACCAACGAACCTGTTACGGACTTGTTCACACATTTTAAAGGTAATGTTTTAAGTATTGTCCAAAAAAGATTGGGAACGACTGCACTAAATACCGATTTAACCTTATCCAGAACCGGATATATTTCTTCATAACAGAGGCTTGTATATATTTTTTATAATGTTTTTTCTTTTCTTTTTAAATTAACATTGACATCATCTTTTTATTATGAAACGAACATCACAAAGTTCACAATTTGTTGCTGTAAATCCGGTAAAAATTAACTTAAAAAAATAAATAAATAAACGTAGTTTGCATTATAAATGTATCAAACACTACCCTATGCCTTAAGAGATACATTGTTGTCTTCATTGTGACAAATAATTAGTTACAGTAATATATAAGGATGTAACAATTCACTCAACTCCTGATACGATTCGATTCACGGTAGTGGGTTCACGATACAATTCTCTCATGATTTATTTTACAAAATGGGACTGTAGACAAATGATGACTGACAAATATTCCTTTAATTTTTTTGAGAAAAAGCTAGAAAACACTGTAGTATTTTCCTTTTATTTTTCATTGTCAAAAGAATCCCTTGATAAACTATTCAAAAAAATGCAGTTTGCCTAAAAATAAGTCCTGAATGAAATAAAAAAAAGGAATAATACAAATGAAGTTCTATAGTAAACAATGAAAAACTGCACAATAGTTCCTTATTTTTTTAAAAGTGCAACTAGAAATGTATTTTGTGCCTTAACAATTGGACTTTAAAAAAAAACAGTCATTGAACTGTATTGACATCAGATATTTGTTTTGACCAGCAGAGGGCACTGGTAACCCAGTGGTCGGTTGGCATGCAGTTATTCTACCGGTGAAGAAGAGATGCTATGCTAGCAGACAGAGCTAATAGAAAAACGTGACTTTTACAGATATTCACGTAATATTACAGATATTCTTTCGGTGCTAAAGGGGTAAGGAATCATTTATGAACATGTTTAAGAGTAGAAGGCGGCCAGAAAGAAAGTAGTAGCAGATTCTGCCCGCCGCCAACACTTCTGGACGAGAGAAGGGATAAATATATAGCTCCCTCTGCTGTTTAAAAAAGTACTGCGATTCAATTTTTAGAGTATCGATGTGAACCGTGATACCTATGAATCGATTTTTAACTACCTTACGATTAATCTGTAGTGAAGACCACAGGGCAGGGGAGGCAGTGAGGACGTACAGAGTAAAACACTAATAATGGGGATCAAACAGACATGAAGATATCAGTGATATTATTGTGGATAAGTTAGTACTATTTATAGAAAATAAGTTCTTAAATATGAAGAATCCAATAAACAAATAAAATATGCATGTGCATTTGGGATGTAACGATTAATCGTAAGGCAGTTAAAAATCGATGCATAGGTACCACAGTTCACATCGATGCTCTGAAAATTGAATCGCAGTTTTTTTAAACAGCAGAGGGCGCTATATATTAATCCTTCTAGAAGCGGACATGACGGGCGGAATCTGGCCGCCATTTACTGTTAAACATGCTCATAAATGATTCTTTACCCCTTTAGCACCGAAAGAATATCTGTAATATTACGTGAATATCTGTAAAAGTCACGTTTTTCTATTAGCTCTGTGTGCTAGCATAGCTTCTCTTCTTCACTGGTGGAATAACTACATGCCAACCGACCACTGGGTTACCAGTGCCCTCTGCTGGTCTAAACAAACATCTGACGTAAATACAGTAAAAAAGTCCAATTGTTAAGGCACAAAATACATTTTTAGTTGCACTTTTAAAAAGAAAAAGAACTATTATGCAGTTTTGAATTGTTTACTATAGAACCAGAATTTAAATAATAGGTTTCTTCATTTGTATTATTCCTTTATTTATTTCATTCAAGATTTATTTTTAGTTAAATTGCATTGTTTTGAATAGTTTATCAAGGGATTCTTTTGACAATGAAAAATAAAAGGAAAATATTAGAGTATGTAAGTTTTTGGCCAACAGCGCCCCCTGGTGAGTAAAATGTTCATTAGTTTTCTATTGTTGTATAAGACGCTCCCTCATTGGTAGTAATTATGCCTGATGTAACAGTCCATACATATATCCACTATGAGGAGTAAAATGTGTGTGTTTGCATTATTTAATTTAATATATTTGATCTTACTATGTTAATAAGACACACATTTAATCACAAAAAGCAGCTTCAAACAGATCAATGTTGACAGGTTGTCCTGGCAACTCAGGCTAAAATGGAAGCTCAATGTTGACAGGTTGTCATGGCAACTCAGGCTAAAATAGAAGCTCAATGTTGACAGGTTGTTATAGCAACTCAGGCTAAGATGAAAGCTGCAGAATATCCACCATTCTACAGAATCTTCCCGTGCACCGTCAGAAACGACTAAAGTAGCTTTAATAATATTGATTAACGTTGACCAGCAGATGTCATCAGTGAGCAACGTTTGAGACCAAAGTAAGTTTCTAATAATAATAATGTCAACTTTAATGACTAATTTTGTGATTTTCCAGAATCCAGTGAGTAAATACTGCTTGTTTTAATCTAAATGTGTTTACATATTAAGTCATAATCTTGTGTGAATGAGCTGATATTGAACGATCTTTGGAACAACTTTGTCATAAAAGCTCATTTTAAATTTGTTCATTTTAACATTTAACATTTAGTCTGAATTCTATCATTTTATACTGTGTGTGTGTGTGTGTTAGCGGCATATAATATTTACATCAGAAACTATAACGGAATGTCTCACTGCACGTAAAGCTACATATTATTATTATTATTATTATTATTATTATTATTATGTATTATGACAGGCCCATATTTCACTGGCCTCAAATCAACAGGAACAAGTATTTACTAATTTTAATGTGACACATTTAACATGTGATCATTATTTTGTTTTATCCCAAGATATAAATTGTAAATTGAGGAAACATTGGAATTGAGTTGCTGAAAGGAAGTGACGGATTGCTGCTCTGCTGCTTTTTATGGGAACACCTTTAAACATTGAAGGGCTTAATTATAGGACGTCTAATGTCAAAGGTAAGTGACAATTTTCTAGCTGTTTTTAGCATTTAGCTCATTTTGTTAACATTTAAAACAGGGATTCACGTCAAACATGTTATATATAATTGTCTACAATATGTTTCAAGGCTGTAGCTATTGAATATTTTTGTAATCCAGTATTCTACTGAAAATTCTATAGATTAATATATTTTTTTAGTTAAAGAGAAATTATATTTATACATGAGAAACTAACATATTTGACTTAGGAATGAATGAACGATTTGTTTCCTTTTTTAGATAATCAACACTTTTGCTTTTTAGCAAACGGCAATTGCATCTCAGGAAATGTGACTAGTTAATATAAAAATGAATAAAACAAACAGAATAACAACTTTCTACTTCTGCCAAGTCCAAACATCTTCTCAGATATCTACAACTACATAGATATCTTTATTTGAGGAACATTGAAGATAACTTGAACTAAAGTTTAGAATTGGTGACGTAATGTTTTCCATATCTTTAACTTTCATTTTATCAAGTCCAAATGAGGTTTGATATAAATGTAATGTTCATTTTGAAAAAAAGTTTGCCATTGGTTTCCATCATCTACCACCCACCACTAAAATTCATGTGATGTGTGATATCATCTAAGAAAGGTCTCTACTGCTCATGGGGAACGATTTTTTTTTTAATATAAATTAGCTGTCAAAGGATTAAAAAAATAACCAATCAATTGCAAATCTGACTAAATAATCACGATTAATCACAACTTGTGAATTTCAATCACAAGTTGCACAGAAATGACATGTATTTATAAGTTACATTTGAGGCAGATTAGTTTAATTTGTTTTCCCAAACAAAATCACTGTTAAATGTAGTGTGTGGTCCATGCAGACTTTAAAGGTTTGTGCTGTGTTAAACTTCAGTCTGTTATTACACAATATATTGGTTATTTTAAAGATAACGAGATTGTACATTAAAATAAAGTACGCAAAAAATCTAACCTATAATTTAGAAAAATTCCAGTGTTAATATGAGAAAACCTTAGAACTTATCTGAACCTTAAACATTCAAACTATTGCACTTTTACATTCAGCTGCTGAGGCACAGCCGACTGTCCACATTACTACAGGATGACTGAATCAATGCTAAATACTAGAGGTGATCTCAGTGAGATGGACTCAGAAACATTAGTAAAGGAACGTTCCACAACAATGAGAGAGTTCTGTTAATGTGCTGCTTGTCTCTGTCCCTCAGTTTGTGGACATGTCTCCTGCCTGCAGTGGGATGTTTGAACATCACTTCCTGTGCTCCATCTGTCTGGAGGTGCTCACTGATCCAGTCACCACATCATGTGGACACAACTTCTGCAAAACATGCATCAGCACACACTGGGACACCAGTACCACCAGCAGGTGTCCCGTGTGTAATCAGGTGTTCAGCACTAAACCTCAGCTGAAGGTCAATATTATGATGCGTGAGATGGTTTCTCAGTTCAGACGTGAATCTGAGAAGAAAGCAGCAGCACCAGGAGAAGTTCCCTGTGACGTCTGCACTGGAACCAAAGTGAAGGCCCTGAAGTCCTGCCTGGACTGTGGGGTCTCCTACTGTGAGACTCACCTGGAGCCTCATCTGACAGCATCAGGCCTGGGAAGACATCAGCTGATGGAGCCTGTGGACAACCTGAAATCCATGATGTGTACAAAGCACAGCAAACCTCTGGAGATGTTCTGTCAGAGTGATCAGACACGTGTCTGCTTGATGTGTTCTGTTTTGGAGCACAAGAGTCACCAGTTAGTCCCTCTGGGAGAATATCTGTTTGAAGAAAAGAAAGTTTATCTTCAGCAGATGATCCAAAAGAGACGAGAGAAGCTGGAGGAGATCAGAGAGTCAGTGAGGATCAGGAAGGAAGCAGCAGACAGAGTAAAAGCTGAAGGTGTGGAGATGTTCACTGCTTTGATGGAGCTTGTTGAGAGAGGCCTGAAGGAGCTGATGAAGACAATGGAGGAGCAACAGGAAGCAGAAGAGAGAGAGGCTGAAGGTTTGATCAAAGAGCTGGAGGAGGAAATCTTTGAGCTGATGAAGAGAAGCTCTGAGGTGGAGCAGCTCTCCCACTCTGAAGACCACCTCCTCCAACACTTCTGCTCCCTGAAAGCTCCTCCAGCCACCAAGGACTGGACAGAGGTTATGGTCCATCCATCATCATATGAAGGAACTGTGCTGAGAGCTGTAACTCAGCTGGAGGACACACTCAGTGACAAGATGATGAAGATAAAGATGTTTGAGATGAAGAGGCTGCAGCAGTTTGCAGTAGATGTGACTCTTGATCCTCTTACAGCTAATCTTTACCTTGTCCTGTCTGATGATGAAAAACAAGTTTACTGCAGTGATGTGTGGAAGAAACTTCCAGATAATCCAAAGAGATTTTCTAACTATATTAATGTTTTAGGGAAACAGAATTTCAGTTCAGGTAGATTTTACTTTGAGGTTCAGGTTAAAGGAAAAACTGACTGGGATTTAGGAGTGGTTAAAGAATCCATCAACAGGAAGGGAAAGATCACTCTGTGTCCTAAGAATGGTTCATGGACTGTGGCACTCAGAGATGGAAATGTGTATGAATCATATGAAGATCATTCAGTCATTCTTCATCTGAAGCGTGTTCCTGAGAAGGTGGGTGTGTTTGTGGACTATGAGGAGGGTGTGGTCTCCTTTTATGATGTAGATGCTGCAGCTCTGATCTACTCCTTCACTCACTGCTGCTTCACTCATAAACTACACCCATTCTTTAGTCCCTGTTCAAACTATGGTGGTAAAAACTCAGCACCTCTGATCATCTGTCCTGTCAATCAAAGTGAATGATCAGTGTCATGATGAAGTCTCACCAACAATTGATTCAATGGTTCTCTGCAACCATTCACTTCTCCAGGTTGGTTACGCACTCCATCCAACCTAACATGTATGTTTCTCAACAGTGGGAGGAAACATTTTATTAAAGAAGTTTCACATTTGGTGTTTGGATTGTGATGAAATAAAAATGGATTTAAAAAAATATTTTACAAAATGATTCATTGTACAAATGTGTTACATGTTTTATGATCAGTTAAAATGTGTTAGTGGTTAGTAAAATAGGAACATGATGATTTTTTTCTATGAAATGTAATGAAAATAAGATGCTCAGGAGTTTTTGTAAGTCCATCTAAGTTTAATTTGTAATTGTGTTGAGTATAACTGTGGTACATTTTATTTTTAAGTGTTGTATGTGGGTATAAATGTTGATATATAAAACTATGTACACTTTTCTTTTTCTTTTGTTTTTTGTCATATTACTTTTGAAACCTACATGTAAAAGAGGGTGATTGAACGTCGAAGAAGTTCAACCTGTTTATCCAGGTTTACTTAATTTTAATTGAATTTAACTGTTTTTTTTTGTTTGTTTTTTTATTTCTCTTTGAGTTTTATTTCAAGAAAAAAGCACTTGTAAAGATCACAGGCATCTATACACTTTATTATTGTATCTGTCAAAGTGTGTTGTATGCCACCCTTTGTAAACTTTGTGTAATTGTTCAAACAAAAACACAGAAAAATAATTTACAAAAAAAAATGTGGTGAAAATAAAGCATTTGCATGAATTAAGAAGAACAAAGTGTTGAATGTTCAAACTTTAAAATGTACTTTTTAAGTCACTACGACTCTTCCTTATTATCTTACCCTTTAATTAAAGAGAAACCGTGAAGTTTTGGTGTTTAAGAAGTGTTTATCTCACTGGTAGCCCTTTGGATTATTCACTAGTTTTAAAGTAGCTCCATGTTTCACAAAGGTTGGTGACTTGTTCTTTAGATCAGTGGTTTTCAACCGTTTCAGGCCACGACCGCCAAAATAAAAGTTCCAGAAAGCGGGGACCCCCACTGTCGCTGAAGGTGGTTGAACACAGACATGAACATTGAAGAACAGTCATGTGGAGACAGGGCCATCCATTGTTCTATAAAACTGTGATAACCACATTTATAATATAATATAATATAATATCCACTGTTATCCAGGAAGTTTATTATTTTTATAGTCATCTTAAAGATGGAAATCCTTTTTTTAATTAGACAAAGTGACCAAAATGAGGAAAAAGGTGGTGACATGGGTTTTTAAAACCACAGAAATGGGTTTAAAGTACCAAACTAGAGCGGGCAAAAACTGACATAAAGTGCTAAAAATAATTAAAACTGTCAATATTGGAACAATTAGTTGAAACTGGCTAATAATGGGAATGACAAATGGTGAATGTGGTTAAATTGGCAAAAAAAATTGAGCATGGAATATGATGAAAATAGGTTAAAAGTGACAATAATGGGTCAACATTTGTGACATTAGGTGGAAAAGTTGTGGAAAGTGCAAAAGTGGAAACACGTGTGCAGAAAAGGCATTGCAATAAGATTGGAAGTGTCAGAAATGGGAGTAATATAGTAAAAATGCTTTAAAAGGAGCAAAAATATGGCAAGAAAAAGGGATGAAAGCATGTTAAAATATGGCAAGTTTGGTTTAGTTGCAGAAAAAGCGAAAGCATGAGCAAAAAACAGGGTCCTTGCCCCAAGGTTGAGAACTCCTGCTTTAGATGCTGGTTCCAGGCTGCTGTGGTGTGTGCAGTCTCCTCTGTGGCCACTAGGTGTCAGCCTCCCTCTGCTAACAGCCTGACTCTTTGGATGGAGGTAAAAACCTATGTTTGGCTACAAAAAGTCTACAAACCAGTGACAATAAGCT
This sequence comes from Gouania willdenowi, assembly GCF_900634775.1. NCBI lineage: Eukaryota > Metazoa > Chordata > Actinopteri > Blenniiformes > Gobiesocidae > Gouania > Gouania willdenowi. Next base: position 62,724 of record NW_021145224.1, on the reverse strand, counting down.
GTTTCCTCATCAGAATCCCAGTTGTGAGGGAAGAAGAGGAAGTTTGTGTCGAGTTAAAACTTAATGACGCTCCGGTGAGTGAAGGGTCTGGATATCGTTGGATAATCCCAAATTCATCTGTAAACCAAAATTAAATAACCATTTTTCTTCTTCTCCTTTTCAAACAAAAAACAAGAAAAACTTTTTACCGTTTTAATCAAAAAACCATAAAACAAATCCAAATTGGCCCATTTTTCGATTATCCCGTGTCCTTCTCTCCTTTTCCCTTTTACAATTGAACATTGAAAAACAGCAGTTTCACAATCAGAATCAACTTTATTGACCAAGAGTGTATTAATACACATGAAGAATTTGTCTTGGTGACCTGTGATCTCTCAGATAGTGTAACATTAAATAATAACAATCAACTAGAATAAAGAAAAATAAATAAAAAAAGAAGTATAAACATAATTATAAATATAAAAGTATAAGAGTAGTTAGACTAATATGTGCAAACTAAATAAAATAACAAGATAATAATAATAATAGTAACAATAATAATAACGAGATAAAATAAAAATACAATAATAATAATAAGATAATAGTGCAGCAGTACATTGATAAGTAGTGCAGGTGAACATTTAAATGAAAATATTATGTCCATGAACATTCACAGTCACAGGTTGATCCAGGGTTGTTATGTTTAGTTCCAGGGTTATTTCACAGTAACAGAAACAGGTCTAACACTCAATGACTGTGTAGTGTTAAGCAGAGTGACAGCCTGGGGGAAGAAACTGTTTTTATGGCGGGTAGTTTTGGCGTACAGTGATCTATAGCGTCTGCCGGAGGGGAGGAGTTTAAACAGATTGTGTGCAGGGTGTGAGGGGTCTGCAGTGATGCTACCTGCCCGTTTCCTGACCCTGGACAGGTATAAGTCTTGGATGGAGGGCAGATCAACACCAATGATCTTTTCTGCAGTCCTGATTATCCTTTGTAGTCTGTGTCTGTCTAGTTTGGTTGTAGATCCAAACCAGACAGTGATGGAGGTGCACAGAACAGACTGAACGATGGAGGTGTAGAACATGATCAGCAGCTCCTGGGGCAGGTTGAACTTCCTCAGCTGACGCAGGAAGTACATCCTCTGCTGTGCCTTTTTCCTGGATGTGTCTATGTGGGAGGTCCACTTCAGGTCCTGTGAGATTGTGGATCCCAGGAACCTGAAGGAGTCCACGGTAGCCACTTTGCTATTCAGAATGGTAAGGGGGGAGAGTGGGGGGGATTTTTCCTGAAGTCCACCGTCATCTCCACAGTCTTGAGCGGGTTCAGCTCCAGATGGTTCTGACTGCACCAGAGAGCCAGCTGTTCCACCTCCCATCTGAAGGCAGACTCGTCCCCATCCCTGATGAGACCGATGACGGTGGTGTCGTCTGCAAACTTCAGGAGTTTCACAGAGGGGTCCCCTGAGGTGCAGTCATTGGTGTAGAGGGAGAATAGAAGTGGGGAGAGAACACACCCCTGAGGGGCGCCAGTGCTGAGTGACCGGGTGCTAGATGTGATGCTTCCCAGCCTTACTTGCTGCTTCCTGTCAGACAGGAAGTTGGTGATCCACTGACAGGTGGAGGCTGGCACTGTGAGCTGGGTGAGTTTCTGGTGAAGGATGACCGGGATGATGGTGTTGAACGCAGAGCTGAAATCCACAAACAGGATCCTAGCGTAGGTCCCTGGGGAGTCGAGGTGTTGCAGGATGTAGTTCAGTCCCATGTTGACTGCATCCTCGACAGACCTGTTTGCCCGATAGGCAAACTGCAGGGGGTCCAGCAGGGGTCTTGTGATGTCCTTCAGGTGGCTCAATACCAGCCTCTCAAAGGACTTCATGACTATGGACGTCAGGGCAATGGGTCGATAGTAATTGAGTCCTGTGATGGCAGGTTTCTTTGGGACTGGGATGATGCTGGAGCTTTTAAAGCAGGATGGTACTTCACACAGCTCCAGTGATGTATTGAAGATCCGTGTGAAGATGGGGGCCAGCTGCTCAGCACAGGCTTTCAGGCAGGAGGGAGATACTCCATCTGGTCCTGGAGCCTTTTTGATCTTTTGTTTTTTGAATAGCTGGCACACATCTCTTTCATTGATCTTCAGGGCAGGTGGGGGGTCAGAGGGTGAGGTAGGGGGGGAAGTGGGGGGAGCAGGAAGGGCAGAGTCCAGGTGATGGGCTGATGCTAATGAGCTCGGGGGTGGGTGTGAAAACCTGCAGTACAAACTATTCAGGTCTTCAGCCAGTCTTTTCTTACCTGCAGGGTGGGGGGAGGGTTTCCTGTAGTTGGTAACCTCACGCAGGCCTTTCCACACTTCTGAAGGGACTTTTTTTGAGAAGCTTTGTTTTAGCTTCTCAGTGTAGCACCTCTTGGCTACTCTGATCTCCTTGGTTAGTGTGTACTTAGCCTGCTTAAACAGGTCCCAGTCCCCACTCGTGTAGGCTTCCTCCTTAGCCTGATGCAGCATCCTAAGTTGAGGTGTGAACTAGGGTTTGTTGTTGTTGTATGTGCAGAAAGTCTTGGTCTGCACACACGTTCTCACAGAAGCTGATGTAAGATGTCACAGTGTCAGTCAGTTAATCTAGGTTGTCTGATGCAGCGTCAAAAACACTCCAATCAGTGCAGTCAAAGCAGTCCTGTAACTCCTGCTTTGACTCCTCTGTCCACCTCTTTACAGTCCTTACTACAGGTTTAGCAGATTTAAACTTCTGCCTGTTGGTCGGGATGAGGTGAATCAGACATTGATCAGAGAGCCCCAAAGCTGCACGGGGAACAGAGTGATATGAATCTTTTATTACAGTGTAGCAGTGGTCCAGTGTGTTAGCACCCCTGGTCGGGCACTTTATATGTTGTCTGTATTTAGGGAGTTCGTGGGTTAGATTTGCTCTGTTAAAATCCCCGAGAATGATAAGCAAAGAGTCAGGATGTTTTTTCTCCACATCTGCTATCTGGTCGGCCAGGTGCTGTAACGCCTCTGTTACACAAGCCTGAGGTGGGATGTAAACACCGACCATGACAAACGAGGAGAACTCCCGCGGAGAATAAAACGGTTTACAGTTTATGAAAAAACTCTCCAGATTAGGGCTACACGTCTGCTTCAACACTGTGACATCTGTACACCAACCTTGATTAATGTAAAAGCATATTCCGCCTCCCCTTGTCTTCCCAGAGAGCTCTTTTACGCGGTCCGCTCTGAGGAGCTGAAAGTCCGGCAGATGTAGAGAGCTGTCCAGGATGAGTTCACTGAGCCAGGTTTCAGTAAAACACAGGGCGGCGGATCTGCAAAAGTCTGAGTTTCTAATGTTTAGGAGCAGCAGTTCATCCATTTTATTTGCCAGAGAGCGGACATTCGCCAGGTGAATGGATGGAAGCGCAGTGCGTAATCCCCACTGCCTCAGTTTGACGAGCGCGCCTGCTCGTTTACCCCGTCTGCGTCAGCAGAGTATTTTCGTGCTATAGCAGAACCTGGGAACATCTAAGCTACACACTTGTTGAAGTCGTCACAGAAGGTGAAAGCAACTTTGTTTTTAGCACACAGCATTGCCATTTTCACCTCCGCATTACTGGCCTCATCTTCCTCTTTGGGATTTCTTGTCACAAATGCTGACATCCCCTGAGCATGTTTCTTTGCCTCCAGCCGGCGCTTGTGCTTAGTGGATATTTCGTGTTGATTTACGTCGCTCCTTCCTCCGTGGGCGATGCTAAAATCGCAGTTACAAATCATACAGAACCGGTAATTGGAACCCATCCTGCTCTTCTTTATAAAAGTAAAGTCACTGTCCCATCTCTCAAGGTATTTACATGACTTTTTACATGACGGAGCGCCTTCTTCACATCCACCCATTTTCCGGGTTTGTTCCCGCTGTAGGAAGTTGCATCTACTCTCGCGAGAAGTGAACTGCAACCTAGGTCACGTGAGGCGGCAGTTCTCGCGAGGTTAGTGATAGCGTCCAGTTTGGAGAGGCGGACGAATGTTTTTTATCTATCTTTTAATGATGATTACATTAAAATACGGGATTTTTACAGTGAAAATAATAGGGGAAGTTGGCGGGAAAGGGGTATAAAATACATGAGTTTCCCGGCCAAAACGGGATACTTGACAGGTATGATACATTAAATATCACAAACTTAGTGTAAGCTGTCTTGAACAAAGTAGTAGTAGTAAATAAAAAGTCAGTGTAAATAAGTCACTTTAAAAAGCTGGAACAAACCTCCAGGTTGTTGAGGTAATGAGGTTTAAACTAATCACAGAGTTCCTTTTACTTAAATCAAGTTTATTAAATAAAAGAATAGATATCTTGTTTGAAAGAATCCTTACAAGTTAAGAAATGTCTATTTAATGTTATCCAAATCACACAGTTGATGATAAATTAAAGACGTTTACTGTTCAGAATAAACACTAGTGCAGAAAGCAGAAAAAACTACCATATTTCTCAGACTATAAGGCACACTTAAAATCCTTTAATTTTCTCAAAAATCGACAGTGCGCCTTATAATCAGGTGAGCCTTATGTATGTATTAATGTGTCAAAATGTTTTAGTACAACTTTGGTAAACTATGAAGCTGCACCGCTTGATGGATTTTTGGTGCTTCAGGGCTACTGTAGTCAGGAGCCTCATGGAGTGATATGTACCGTACTGTGCTTTAACATACTGAACTGAAAAAGTCAGTGTATTGTTCTGTATTTTATGTGTTAAACCTGAACAATGTTGAGAATTATTGTTAATGAGTTGAATAAAGTTTGACTCATCTGACTATTTTGTTTCTCTTAATGTTCCTTAATAATAATAATAAACTAGTGCGCCTTATGTATGAAAATAGACCCGGTCATACCCATTCATTGATAGTGCGCCTTATAATCCGGTGCGCCTTATATTCTGAAAAATACAGTATTTCAAAGTGTGTACGTCACTAACTCACTGAGTGCAGTGATAAACATGCTTTCAGACCTAATCCTATTAATTAATACCTATTTGAATCACAGTCTGGCGGCTAACAAACACATTAGCATGTGATCAGAAATGAAAGATTGGGGAATTATCAGCGGTAGTGATGTCACTTCTCTCTGGGTCCGTGTACAAACCGGAGCTTTGCTGTGTTTCAGTTTTGAGCTGATACTACTTTTGCTCCCTCAATTTACATCATAAAAATTACACAATGATGATAACAAATGCAACAAAAGTCTCAATTTAAAAAAAAAAGGAACATTTATTGAAATTAATAAAAGTGAGATAGAACAACAAGTAAAAAATATTTTAACTGGACGTCTCATTTCAGTTCAAATATGAACATTTACCTTCAGGTTTGAATGAATATTCAAATTTTAAGAGACAATACCTTTGCTTGTGTTAAATAAAGCTGAAGTTTATTCAACCATTGAACATACAGGGTACAATAAAAGCTACTGTACTGACACAGGCAGTATTTCCTCATTGTTTCTTTAAGAAAATGTTCTTTAAAAAAGAAAAACCTCTGAAAGCTTTGTTTTTCTCCTATTTTTCCACTTCTTTCCATTTTGCTTCATCCTACTCTGGAAACTCCCATTGATCCAGGCTGATAGGTGTGTTTCTGTACTCAGCCAGAAGATATGTGAGTAATAAAACAACCTTTTTTATGTATTTTTGCCCAAGATGTGATTGATAAAACTTTGACCATGTTCATTTTGTTTTCTTACTGCTAGATGTTAATTCCTGAAATCCTGTCCATCAGGGGAACATTTCCAGTCAACAGAAAGGCCTTATTGCTGCCATACAGCTACAGGAACACAAAAACTACACCCACTGATCCAGCTGAAAGACTTTTAAAAAATGACTGTTTGCCCATGGACGTTTAGAGGAAGTGCCCTCATTTGTTCTCTGGATCCTGACATTACTCACAACCATCAATCTGAGATGAAAACACCATATTAAAGCTTCATTGTTCAATTAATGATCTTGAAAATAAAGTCAAAGTTCTATGGAAAAGTGAAAGAAATTTGATACATTTATTTTATTTAAATTGTCTTTTCATACAAACATTACTCAGTAAACTAAATTTCAGTTTGTGATCAAATGTTTATTGAAAATTTCATGGATTTGTATTCTTAACATTGTTAAAAAATATACCCTTAATGTGCCTTAAAAGTATTTTAAAGCAGGAGTAGTTATTTCCTGTATTGTAATACATAGTCATATATTATAATTTAATTGTCTTTCACAGTAACAAAATAATTACTGCATAAGTTTATTATATGAGAAAATGTTTAATTGATAAATATATTTACAGTATGCTTTAGAGTGATCATCTCTTACTGTAAATTGTACGGTAATCTTCCTTTACCGTAAAGGTAGAAACAGTGTTAATGATGGTAATATTTTGACAAGACAGGTAGTTCCTAAATGTAAAAGGTCTGATTAAACACTTATTCTAACAAAACGGTTTACGGTAATGCTCTAGCAACCACAGCTGCCAGTTTTTTACTGTAAAAAATGGTTTTTTATTTATTTATTTATTTATTTTTTTTTTTTTACAGTGTCGCGTTTTGGTCCCCAAGCTCAAAGATGAACTTTTTTGTAAAGGTGCCCCAAGGGTTAATGAAGGAAAAAGTCACAAGTGGAACAAAATGTTGACATTGTGCTGCTAGTGATTAATAAAAGGGTCTTTGTGGTATTTTTCTCCTTTGACCCATTGTTTTTCTTTTCTAAATCTATATTGAAAAATATAAATAAATGGAGTTTATATAATCTATGAGATATGAATATTGGTCCATATCACCCAGGCCTAATGTAACCAAAGCGTTTTATGTTGTAAAGATGTTCACATTCCACATGATAAAAAGCGTTTGTTCTCCAGTGCCACACCTGACGCTCATTACAGCCTCCTTTTATGGCTGATTAGGGTAGAGACACTCCTCTAGCGCCCTCTGCTGCTGAAATGGCTCCACCACACTCACTCAACCAACACAAATCAATACTTAAATAGTGTTAACAGTTATACTGGGGTAACAGCACTCAACATAATGTATCTAATACAACATTAGCCACCTAACATAGTTCAATGGCATTACATTAGCATTCAGTTAGCATAGCATGCTCCTGAGCAACAAACATTTAAACTCACCAATTCCTTTTCAAACGTCAAGCTCAGCAGGATTAAATGTCTCCTATCCCTGAGGTGGTGAAGTCTGAAGGTGTACAAAGGTTGTAGTGAGTACTAAAGTTGTTAAAAACCTAAAGTAGATGTTAAAGAACCAACCTGTTGTAGCAGCTCCGTGTGTGTGTCGTCACTCTCTGACAGGGAACAAACACAGCTGTTTGCAATAGGTGACCGAGCTACGTGATTGGCTGAACGTAATCTCGCGAGAGTAACGAGGAGTGGAGGAAGTGACGTCACACACTTTAAAGAAAAGAGTTTTAGCAACAGAGAACCCCTTCAAAACCACCCAACTGAACTTAAAGCTTGAATACTTTATTATTATATTTAATAAATATAATTCTGTATAAGTATGAATTACACTGTCAATCCTATATAAATATGTAGATTAATATTATAAATATTAATCACATATATAGTTATCAGGGCTACACAAACAGTCTTAGGTAAGGTTTACAAAAGAACGTATTGCTGTTGTTTGTAGGATGCTGGCAGGAGGTCCAAGGTGCAGGTTCCTGATGTTCAGTGAGTGAGATGTGATCCAGATGTGAGGTGGAGGCTGAACACGTTCAGTTGCAGGATGAAGTTTAAAGATGACGGTTGGTAAACTGATGATCTGACATCAAGTGGTAGAATGAGCTGATCTTATACTGTGGAGTGTGTAGGTAGCTTGATTGGAGATGAGAAGCAGCTTTGCAGACTTGATTGCAGACAAGGTGGGTGGAGCCAGTTCTAAGGAAAACACACAGGGAGGAGAAAACATAGACAAAGAAAAATAGACTAGAATCCTCACAGTGACAAATATGTACTGTACATTCAGTGTAGTTATTTAAAGAAACACAATGTAGAAAAACAAAACAGTGTATATATATATATATATATATATATATATATATGAGATGCACCGAAATGAAAATTCTGATATGGATTTTTTAGGGCCGATGCCTTAGCTGATGACCAATACAGACTGCTGAATTTCTTGAGCCGATACTACTTTTGCTCCTTCAATTAACATCATAAAAATGACACTATAATTATAACAAATGATACAAGTCTATTTTTTTTTTAAGAACATTTATTGAAATTAACAAAGGTGAGGCAGAACGACAACAAGTAAAAAATATAGAATAAATATTAAAAACAGGTGATATAGAACAAGAACAATTTAAAAATATAGAATATTTATTAAAAACAGGTGATGTAGAACAAGAACAATTTAAAAATATAGAATATTTATTAAAAACAGGTGATGTAGAACAAGAACAAGTAAAAAATATAGAATAAATATTAAAAACAGTTGATGTAGAACAAGAACATTTTAAAAATATAGAATAAATATTAAAAACAGGTGATGTAGAACAAGAACAATTTAAAAATATAGAATATTTATTAAAAACAGGTGATGTAGAACAAGAACAAGTAAAAAATATAGAATAAATATTAAAAACAGGTGATGTAGAACAAGAACAATTTAAAAATATAGAATAAATATTAAAAACAGTTGATGTAGAACAAGAACAAGCAAAAATATAGAATAAATATTAAAAACAGTTGATGTAGAACAAGAACAAGTAAAAATATAGAATAAATATTAAAAACAGGTGATGTAGAACAAGAACAATTTAAAAATATAGAATAAATATTAAAAACAGGTGATATAGAACAAGAACAAGTAAAAATATAGAATAAATATTAAAAACAGGTGATGTAGAACAAGAACAATTTAAAAATATAGAATAAATATTAAAAACAGGTGATGTAGAACAAGAACAAGTAAAAATATAGAATAAATATTAAAAACAGTTGATGTAGAACAAGAACAAGTAAAAAATATAGAATAAATGTTAAAAACAGTTGATGTAGAACAAGAACAATTTAAAAATATAGAATAAATATTAAAAACAGGTGATGTAGAAAAAGAACAAGTAAACACAGATAACTTAATAATAATTTCTAAAGACTGATATCTGAGGTCATCGTGTAGATTCTAAATGAGGGTTTTCTGCTGTTAACAAGTCTTTCCATGGTCCATCAAACCTGGTTGATGTTGTTCAAAAACACTTGGTCACAGACAAATAGATGTGAGTGTGAGGTTGATCAGTGTAACGTGAATACAGATTTAGCATTCAGAAGTTATTGAAGCCCCAGTGGTGGAGTTACCAACAGAAGAGTCCACTTCACATGATGTCATGTTCATAACTTTTTTAAGTGTTCTTTAACATGTTTGTGAACAAACTCTGGGATATGTTGGAAATGCTCAGTTATTTTCAATTGTATAATTTTCTTCTGCTATCAAAACTTCTAAAATAATGTTTTATTTTATGACTGTGTTGGCCTCCACATTATTGAGGAGTATGGAGTCGTGCAGGACTTGGTAGAGGTTGTGGTTGGCCTTAAAGCACATGGTCCTGCTTTGACTGGAGAAGAGAACGTCCAGATCATCACCCAGTGGCAGGTGTTGGGGGAGTGTGACAGTTTACTCACCACGTCACCAAACCACCTTAAAGCAGGGACGATACAGGGTCACATGTACTACCCAAAACAATGTTTGACTGTTTGACCTACATAAAGATATTACATTAAAAAAGAAGAAAAACACTCATTTCCTTAATACTCTGTGTGTTATTTTCTCTAATGAAGCACGTTATTCATACATACTGTATATCTGTGTAGAGTCAAATGTGGTGATCAATCAATTCAACAATGTTGGCCCCAAATGAAGTGAAGCAAAGCAGATGAGAAAGTGTTTTATTTCTATTAACAACAGGCTGAGAGGAAACTTTGGTCCATGTGTAACACAGCAGTGATGGTTACAGCATTCATCCTCTGCTTCAGAGGATCAATCACATCTGAAATGAAAAAAGTACAAAGACACACATTTATTTTATTTTATTTCTAGAATTATCTTTTGATAATGTTTGTTGTTGTGAGGATTAGGACACAATGTGACAAGATGTGTCAGCTCAGATATTTTTATACTGCTTTTTATTTTATGTAGATTAAATTTGTGAAAGTGAAAACATAGAATACAGTTATTTAAGTTTGTTTTGTGTGTGGTGTTATGATTTGAAAATAATAATTAAAACATTTTAAAAATACATTTTAATCAGCTTTTTTTTTTTTTTTTTCAATCATAAATTATTATGACCCCAAGGTTAAAAAACACTGCATTACATTATAGTGTACAGGAGTAGGGGGTACATGGCCTCAGGTTAAATGTTTGAAGGGGTACGGACTGTGAAAAGTTTAGGAACCACTGCATTAGAACAATTGTTTACAGGAATTTAGTGAACAAATTTAGGAAAACAGATATTTTTTTTACTAACTACAATTCTCCATCATATTATATCATTGTCCATCAATAAAACAGAAGTTGTACCATTAGTAATTACTCCTCTAATAAATGTGTAAATGTAGAACAGTGTCTTCCTCTTTGTGGAACACAGAGTTGTTGTGTCCTTAAGTCCCTATTCTCCACTATTGGGTGGTGTTTTCACTGGTAATATTACAGTAAATAGAACTAGTGGGGATTACACACTGCTATCAGGGTAGCTGATACCTCACTGTCACATTATTTATCTGATTTTATTTTTTACTGCTGTAATGTGTCTGTATCTAATCCTTATTTTTAACAGCCTTTTACTTCATTATGTACTTTTAAAACATTTATTCTTTATTTCTTCTTGTTCAACATTTATCCTTTTTATTTGTAATATTTGTTGAGCGGCTGTAACGTAAGTAATTTCCCCCTGGGATAAATAAAGGACTTCTGATTCTGATTCTGGTTAATATTATTACCTGTGACAATGTTATTTGAGATATTTACAAATCCTGTTATAACTAGTCAGAACTAAATTTTAAACTTTTTACTTATATGTTAAGACTATTCTATTCTAACATTTATTATATGTCAGATATATATGTAATGCAAATCAATTGCTAAAGATGAATAAATTAAGGCAAAACTATATTACATTGGGTGTTACACTGAGTTAAACAGTGGTGCTTATGTTAAAATAACTAATTATTTATTATAATAAAGACAATAATATTAAGGTGTACATTAGTGTTTGATACATTTATAATGTCTACTGAATACAGAAAAAGATGATTTACATGGTAAACACTGCTTTCAGTTCATTAAAGATAAGAACAATAGATTTTAAGTGTTTTAAGACAAACTAACATCAACTACTGCACAAAACAAGACATAAACACAAGCTCACTGGGGACATCTACTGGTGAGATTTAGAGATATAACTTTAGTTGGAAGTTGTACAACTATTTAACAGTTGTAGTTAAGATGTGGAAATAGATTCAGGGATTTTTTATTTTTTTTTTTGCATTGTTTGCACAAGTAAATTATATTTATATACCTGTTTATTTTTAATTTATCATTAAGTGTTACATTTAAGATAAAACAATATAACCTTTATTTGTCCCACAAAGAGGAAATTTGCAGTGTTTGAGCAGCAGTAGATAAATAAACAGGGTAATAAACAATAGGAGATATTTACACACACATGGTCCTGTACACAGTACAGTGAGAAAGAGGAAAGATAATGGTGCATGAAGGGATATTACACAATAAAATATGTAATTCTTAAATTGTCAGTTTATCATTTATTTATCTAAAGTCTAAGTTTAGTTTTTTATTTCTCAATTTGTGAAGATGAGCACAAACATGACAACAGTATAATGTACATTATAGTGAATTATTTTCCTTTTTAAAAAACTGCATTTATTACACTTTGATCGACATAATTCAATAAGTATTACTGTTTTTTATTTTCTAAAAGTGCTTACATAAGCATCTTCTGTTATTATTTTTATTTGTATTTTTTTCTGACCTTTTGAAATGTCCAGTTTGCAAACAGAGCAAATAAAGATATTTGATGATAGACTACATTAACTGTCACTTTTAATCTTAAAGTACATATTAATACAAGAGCACATCTCAAACAAATACATAACAATTATAATGTAGTTGATAATGTAAAATTAAAAACAAAAAAAAACATTTTCCTGATATGTTACAGTGAGAAAAACACAGTTGGAGGATGTGGACACCTCTCACTTACACAGGTACAATAATCTTATTATTATCCTGATGTGTCAGTGTGTGTGACCCAGGCTTTGTGTTGGCAGCAGGTTGTGGGTTTGAGTCCAGCTCACAGCAAGGAGCACGTCTGGTGACTCTGTTAAAATACACCAGAAATATCTATATAGAGGTACAGGTGACACTGTCTATGATATTTCACTATTGCTTTTTACATCTTTTCCTTTGTGTGAGGGAGTGTAAAAATTGTCCCCTGCCTTTGAGCAGCTAGCGCTCTACCATTTGAGCTAATTCCCCTCTCACTGAGAGGATTGGGAGTTGATGAAGTAGGTGAGTGTAGCTGCTCAACAGAACAAGAGTATTTAGTTACTTTGAAGGAGTAAACCAGGAACGCTGGTCAACACAGTGAAACTGTTCTTCCTGATGGACAAGCTTTTCCTACATGTTGGTGGATTCTGAAGAGAATTCTTCTTCTTCTAATCGTCAAATCATCTTCTTACAGAACATTCTAAGAACTGTTTATAATCTATTAGAAAAACCTTTTTACTGTGTTTTTCTTTCTAAAAGATGTTTGTGTTCTTTGTGGTTATCATGACCTCTGACCTTTGTGATAATCTAAGACTAAAATCACTCTCTTCTTATTGTCTCATCTTTATGATTTTGATTTAATACACATTTTAAATTACCTGATATTTGTACTCATTCAGTGATGATTCAAAGGAAGAAAATCACAGTGTAAAAAAACAATGAGCAATGGAATCAATGTGTCACATTTATTTATTTAAACCACTGAACAACAAACTTTGGGAAAATAAACAGTCTAACATACCAACAGGCAGCAGCAACATAAATCAAACATTAAACTATGGACACAAACAAAAGACAACTAAACACTATTCAACAATAACTTCCTGAACTGTTGGTGTCCATTTTCCAGCTGACAGCAGGTTTATGTTGGAATCCTGTGCAGCCTGATCTCTGGGTTCTTCAGTCCAACACTGGAACCAGAAGGTGTCGTCACCATCCGTGTGTTGCTGGGTTCTGAAGATGATTCCTGCTCCATGTCTCTATCCACACAGAGATGTGAGTGGAGAACAGACATTCTTCTCATGAACTCGTTGGTGGAAATTAAGTTGGGATTTCCACTTGTAAGATGTTCCACATGTGTCACATTTATGAGGTCTTTCTGATGAGTGGCTGATTTGGTGAGATTTTAACTGATGATATGTTGTAAAAACTTTGTCACACTGGTCACAGGGACACACTTCATGTCCAGTGTGAGATCTCAGGTGTTCAGCGATGGTTCTTTTGTGTTTATATCTTTTCCCACAGTGGTCACAGTGATACAACACTGTTCTGAAGTGAGTCTGCATGTGACTCGTTAAATTTGATCTTTGTGTAAAAGTCTTTCTACACTGTTCACATCTGTGAGCTTTGATTCCACGATGAATGAGGACATGTCGACTGAGGTGTCCAGATTGATTAAAAGTCTTTCCACATTCATCACACATGTGTGGTTTCTCTCCACTGTGAACAAGCTGATGGGTCTTCAGGTGCTGTTTCTGAGCAAAAGCTTTTCCACACTCGTCACAGATAAAGAGTTTTTTTCCAGAATGGATTCTCTGATGTCTAGTGAGGTGTGATTTAAAGCTATAGGCCTTCCCACACTGGTCACATGTATGTTTAGCTTTAACTCCAGCTTGGCTCTGCTGTTGAACTCTTTGCTCTGAAGTTTTTCTCTTAGATTTGTTTCTTTGTTGTGGCTGAGCTTCGTTGTCCTGAGAACGTTGAGGTGTCACTTTGTTCTGGCTTCCAGAGTCCTGTAGAACAGTTAGAGATTAAACACAGAGAAGGAACCAAACAAACATTTGTTTCTAAATGTGTTCCTAGAAAGAACAGTGGCTGTTAAAGATGGATCAGACATAGCATTAGGCTTCAGTAGGAGAAAAACTTAAATAGAACATCCACATGGACGTCAGGAACCAAACTTAAATCCACTAATTTCTCACCATGTTTGCTGTCACGGCTGAGTGGTTCCACAATCCTCCATTCACCTGTAACATCAGCATAGAATCAGCTCCACCTGAAGGATAGAAGAGACAGAATGAACGTGAAGGATCTAGAAATATTCATCCATCCTTTGCAGTGTCATCACTTTGAAATTGACTAAAATGATCAGTTTGTTCAGAGATCACATGATGTGGAGGAAAATATTTAGATTTTGTGGCTGAATAATTTAAATTCCCATTGATTTGTAAATGAAGGTCTTCAGCGGAAACAGTTTGACTTTGAGGTTTGACTTTGTTCTTACAGGATTAATGAACAACTTGTAATGAGCTCATGATTGGCTAATTATGGTCCTATAATATCTGTGTTAATAGAATCATAGACAGAATGACAGAATCTACCAATAAAAATAAAATCCACTGTTAAATGCAGAAAGTGACATAATGTGAATGAAACGCTGTCATCGTGAGGTAAAGGGAAATGTTAAAGGGGACCGTTCATTTGGTGCACCCCAGCACCCCTCCTGGTCCTGAGCTAAACAACATGTTGAAGCGTCCACCTGAAACACGTCTAAACTACCAAAATACTGAGCAGACCAGTTCCCACGTAACGTTTATGTGTCTGTGAAGCTACGGCCATTTCTGGTGAAGAGCTGCAGTTGTTCTGTTGTTGTGGACGAGACCAACGATGACAGGGATTGTAGAGTCTGAAACATCATAGGTTCATGATAACTTGATAGCTTCTAATACTGTACAATATTCTGCCCTCTAGTGGTGAAATAACTGATGCATTTGTTTATGTTTAATCATTATAGTCTGGAATGATGTCATCAGGATGATTTAAATTAGTTTAATTTAAATGAAGTTGATCAAACTTAATCAATAAACCTGATCAGATTCAGTAAACTATTGATCCCTGAGGGGAAATATGTTGATATTAATGCTGCTCTTAAACATCTTTATATTACATATATAATAAAAAAACGTTTTTTGTTTAAATGTATTTGTAATATAATTCTAGAATATTTCTAAATAAATGAATTTTAAAAAAAAAATGAATCATTTATGTGAATAAAACAGAAAACAAAATATCCCTGAACTTATTGATTAAAGTCAGGTCATGTTCTCCACCACAGATCCTGGATCAGTACCAGTAGTGGGCGGTTAAGGAAGAATTGTTGGTAGAATCGTGCACTTTGGGTTAAAAGCATGAAACTTGGCACATAGATGGCATGAACACTACTGATTATTTTAGGATGTGGATCCACCTCAGCAACCTCCCCTAGTGGTCGTTATGGTCATTTTTCTCAAAATGGCCGTTAATTCATTGAAATACATATTGAAATCCGTAGCCGAGCTCATGCTGCTTTATAAACATGTGTCTGTTTACATGTCAATCACGGGAGAGAGCTTCCTGGAGGTGTGGCTTCTCCAGCTCAGTGCTGAGTCAAATTCGTCATCAAAGTGGGAACGCGTCATCAAAATGTAGCGAGGTGTTTGGGCTCACCCTGTAGTAAGAAAGGAGCAAATCACCCTCTAACTAACGATTGAGGGAATTAATTAAAAACTATATTTAGGACATGTGTATGAAGCCCTAATAACACTTTATCATGTTTAAAGAACAGAAAAGTTAATTTAGCGTAACATGTGCCCTTTAAATAAACATTGTTATTGTCACACTGGCTCAGCATCTGATTTTGGGACACACACACACACACACACACACACACACACACACACACACACACACACACACACACACACACACACACACACTGTATAAAGTGATCCAATTCAGACTAAATGTTAAAATGAACAAATTTAAATAGAGCTTTTATGACAAAGTCGTTCCAAAGATCTTTACATTATCATCTCATTCACTCAAGATTATTACTAAATATGTAAATAAGTTTAAAATAAAACAAGCAGTATTTACTCAAAGTTGACATTATTATATTTAGAAACTCACTTTGGTCTCCAACATTGCTCACTGATGACATCTGCTGGTCAACGTTAATCAATATTATTAAAGCTACTTAAGTCGTTTCTGACGGTGCACGAGGAGATTCTGTAGAATGGTGGAGATTCTGCAGCTTTCATCTTAGCCTGAGTTGCCATGACAGCCTGTCAACATTGAGCTTCCATTTTTGCCTGAGTTGCCTGACAACCTGTCAACATTGAGCTTCCATTTTAGCCTGAGTTGCCATGACAACCTGTCAACATTGAGCCATTCAAAGCTGCCTTTTGTGATTAAATGTTTCACTAAGATCTATAATAAAGGGTGGTAAACCAGTTGCGTCCCTGAATGGTGATGCAGTTTCACTAAGATTGTAGCAATGATTAGCAAACGTGCAGAAGTGGTGGAGACCGCCCTATTTAAATGAGCGTTTTGCTTTTTCAACGTGGAGACGTGAGTGCACAGAAGCACACAATGACATTTGAAGAAGTTAAATTGGAAGCAGATCGTCTTCTCTGTCTGCTGCACAAACATTTATTAATGTAGAAAACTAAATTAACAATTTTTTTTTTTTTTTTTTTAAATAAACAACTTTAAAATTTAATGATATTTTTTCCTCCTTATTTAATGTGGCTGCTCTCTCCCTGAAACACACTTTACTCTGCATTTTGTCATTTAGTGGCTGTTAAATATTGACTATTGTTTTATTTAAATTATTTTCTTACACTAGAAAGGTTAACTTTTACATCTCCGCTTTGTTTTGTGTCAACATTCAGTGCAGCCATGATCTCAGTGTGTGAGTTTACACCATTGATGCGTCGTCACAAACATATATGACGCCAGTCCAGAATTGATGGTAATGCATCAGAAATCTAGCCTTCAAACCACCAAATGCGTAGGACAAAGAAGATCTCATAACTAATAATGGAGTTTGCACCAGCAGAGGGAGCAACGCAAGTACCAAGGAGCAACACAGGTTTGTCCGTCATCTTTAAAGGTCCCATGTCATGTTATTTTTCACACATCTCCATTTGTTCTAAGAACCCCAAAAACATAGTATTTGAGGTTTATTTTCCCAAACTTCAGAGTTTTAGCCTCTGAGAAGTCACTTTCTGAGCAACTCTACACACACAGGTTGATTTGCGGCCTGCTTATGCATATTCATAAGTGGGCGTGTCTATAGACGAGACACTGACTTCCTCCGCCCCACACTTTATCATGTTTAAAGCACAGAAAAGTTAATTTAGTGTAACATGGGCCCTTTAAATAACCATTGTTATTGTCACACTGGCTCAGCATCTGATTTTGGGTCACACACACACACACACACACTCATGAACACACACACACACACACACACACAAATCCATGCACACGAGCACGCAGGGCCGGAGTGGGTCTCACTTTCAGCTGTGGAGCTTCATACCTCAGACCCAGGGGCGTTGTAACGGGGTAGGCAACACAGGCAAATGTCTAGGGCCCCGAGCTGAAGGGGGCCCCCGAGGGACGGCAGATATAAGCAATACAACTTGAAACCCCCCGGACACATTACGGTTATACGTCAGGCACCTCCCTAATGGGGCACCAATACGACCGGTGTCACGTCTGAGTTCACATGGGTCTGAGTTTGATTATGAGCATGTGCACTACCAGAAAATGAATTCATGCTACTTCTGCTTAGCTTTTTTTCTACTTCCACCGTACTGAGGTTAAAAATTAAATTTCAAAGCTAAGGTTCAAAGCTAATGTTATTTGATGAGTGCTGAATGGCTCCTTTTCTTGTACAAAAATGTACAACTGCTCAATATACAAGGCAGGAGAAATATGTTTTATAATGTATTATATGCAGTTTTTATTATTACATGTATTGAGTTTGTATTAAAAATGTTTTATCATTATTCTATGCAGTTTTTTTTTATTACATGTATTAAGTTTATAATAAAATTCCATACAAAAAGAAATAATTTATTTGCCAAAAAAACATGATTATAATATACATTGCAGTAAATAACAGTTAACCTAATGTAACTTTATTTTTTAAATCAGTATAATCCAGCACAGGTACATGTCAGTACGTACTGACATTTTAAGAGGATCTCAGTACGATGTGAACTCAGACCGTGACATCGGTCCCTGCATCAACGTGCTGATGTTATCAAACACACACTGATAAAGTGAGGCAGACTTACCCACAGGGCTCATGAAAAGAAGAACAAACAAGAACAAGATGAAAATAAAAACATGATAGTGGTAAGTGAGAATGTGTAAACTATGTGTTACATTATATAAAAATAGTTTGTCCCAGTTAGTCCCACTCACTTTGTCCCAAACTCCCAGTCATCCACCAGCACCAGAAAAGTTCACTGTACATTTAAGTCTGTGTAAAGTGAATTCTGCCATTTTCTTTTAAACTCATTAACAAAGAGTGTTTATATGTATTTATTAATCATTCATATTCAACAGTGTGGTTCTGTGGTATGACAAACTTAGAGCACATTCTTACTTTACGCCAATTTTAACAGTTTTATTTTAAGAAGTATTCCAGCTTTGCTTACATCATAAGTCTTGTTGCCAATGGCTGTGTACATACTGTACATTTATAGCCACACAATAAGTTAGTCCTTTGCTGACAATATTTTCTACTAGAATAAAGTATTTGTTGTCAACTGGTAAAACTGATACCAGCATCAATCCTACTCCTGCTGTCAGTTTAGTTTAGACTGTGTGACTATTTAGGGGGCAGGGCCCGCGGGGCCAGGGAACCGCGTATGTAAGCATCCACGGTTCCTAGGACCAGCGGTGCTAGGAACCCTATTGTAATCGTAAGGATTATTGTTACCTTTTATTTTTCCCCCGGTAAAAGTAGTGCTGCAGGCTAAACCGTGCAAGGTAGGGCGATGCCCCTTGGGGATTGGGTCCAGAACACCCCGTGTACCTTGGACGCAAAAATTCACATATGTTCGCCAGCAGGTGGCGCTATAACAAAGGTCAACACGATTTGGACGATAACTCCCACACCGTTTGTTGCAAATTTAAAACCTTCATATCCCCAGATTCCTTGAATAGCACTGAATCACCTGGGCTGGGCCACGCCCATTTCCGCCTCAACTTTTCTGGAGCAAAATTGCAAAAACTGGAAAACCTACTTTTTCGAAATCCCCCTTGGGGTTTTGTCCAATCAGCGTGAAACTTGGCACGTAGAATCTTCAGTTGCACGTGATATACAGTTAATAAAATGAGTTTGTTCGGGTAAATTATGCGCAAATTATTAGCGAGTAAAGTTTCCTCACAAGCTATAAAAATGCAAACTGGCGCATATCTCGGTCAAAATGAATGCTAACAACACCAAATCTGAGATCCTTAGTTGACATGTGACTGTGAGGAAATCCACCAAATTTGAATAATGTAGACCACTAGGGGGCGCTACAAATAATGAATATTTATATCTCTTAATTGGCACAACCAATTGTTACCAAATTTGGAGGGTATGATCTTGGGTCCCTCCTGAGGTGATATCTCAAAGTTATTCACGATTGGTCAAAGTGGGCGTGGCTAATGACATAATAACATAAATAAACAAACATTTATTTCTGCTGAATTATTATGTTGAAGGCAGTGAAATTTACAGGGTAGATATAGAAGACCACACAGACCACCCATACCAAAAACTGCCCCACTAGGTGGCGCTATAATTGCAAAAACATTTTGGCCTTTAACTTTCACAATTTTATTCACATCTTCATAAAATTCATATCCACATGTTCCTTACATAGAGTCGCATTTTCTGACATAGGCCACGCCCACTCCCACAGCACATTGCTCTTTGTAAGTCACTATATATCACAAACTTATTTTTTCAAATTCCTCCTTGGGGTTTTGTCCAATCGGCATGAAACTTGGCACGTAGAGTCTTCATTTGGACCTGATCTAGAGTTTAGAGTTTGTTCGGGCAAAATATGCGCAAAATATTAACGAGTAAAGTTTTCTAGCGAGCTATAAAAACACAAACTGTTGCATATCTTGATCAAAATAATTGCTAACACCACCAATTCTTAGATCCTTGGTTGCCATGAGACTGTGGGGGTATGAGCCAAATTTAAAAAAATTAGGCCTCTAGGGGGCGCTGCAATTATGAGAAATTTTTATCTCCTAAATGGCACAACCGATTTTTACCAAATTTGGTGGGTATGACCTTGGTTCGCTCCTGGGACTGGATCTCGAAGTTAATCACGATTGGTCAAAGTGGGCGTGGCTTATTACTACATAACATATAAATAAACAAACCTTCATTTCAGCTGAAGTATTATGTTGAGCGATGTGAAATTTACAGGGTAACTATAGAAGAGCACACAGATCACCCATACCAAAAAGTGCACCACGAGGTGGCGCTATAATGGGTGCAAACGCATTTTGGTCTGTAACTTTCACTTTTTAAATCACATCTCCCAAAACTTCATATCCACCTGTTCACAGCAAATGGCACGTTGGCCTGTGTCCTGACGATCGCCACGAGCCCGTCATCCTTCGTGACGTACTTTCAGGGGCTCCACGAAACCTGGGGTCCGAGTCGCGCGGGAAGGCTTGGCCCCCTTTCATAACTGCTGCTTATAAATGTTCTGCTATAGTCTAAATGATACATTAAATAAAATGTTAACATGAAGCATTAATGTTATTACTGCAAATTAATGTTCATTAATTATTCCATACATATCTCAATGTTTAGTGTTTGTGTCTCCTCCATGAACCGCCACCTTAACGTGGTGGAGGGGTTAGAGTACCCGAATGATCCTGGGAGCTATGTTGTCGGGGGCTTAATGTCCCTGGTAGGGTCTCCCAAGGCAAACAGGTCCCAGGTGACGGGTCCGACTAAGAGCGGTTCAATAGCCATATATGAAAGATAAAAATCGAAGGCAGTTCACGTCGCCCGGATTGGCGCTACCGGGGCCCCACCTTGGAGCCAGGCCCGGGGTTGGGGCTCAAGTGCGAGCGCCTGGTGGCCGGGGCTTTGCCCACGGGCCCCGGCCGGGCAGAGCCCAAAAGGACGACGTGGGCCCGCCCTCCCGTAGGCCCACCACCCGCAGGAGGGATCATATGAGGCCGGTGCAGTGTGGATCGGGCAGTCGTCCAGGGCGTTTGCCTTGGCGATCTGATCCCCGGCTACAGAAGCTAGCGTTAGGGACGTGGAATGTCACCTTTCTGGCGGGGAAGGAGCCTGAGCTTGTGTGCGAGGTGGAGAAGTTCGGACTAGATATAGTCGGTCTCACCTCGACACATAACAAGGGCTCTGGAACCAGCCTTCTCGACAGGGGTTGGACTCTCTTCTACTCTGGAGTTGCCAATGGTGAGAGGCGCCGGGCCGGGGTGGCTATACTTCTTGCCCCCCGACTTAGTGCCTGTACGTTGAAGTTTACCCCGGTGGACGAGAGGGTAGCCTCCCTCCGCCTTCGGGTGGGGGGACGGATCCTGACTGTTGTTTGTGCCTATGTGCCAAACAGCAGCTCGGAGTATCCACCCTTCTTGGATTCCTTAGAGGGAGTACTGGAGAGTGCTCCTTCTGGGGATTCCCTCATTCTGCTGGGGGACTTCAACGCTCACGTTGGCAGCGACAGTGAGACCTGGAGGGGCGTGATTGGGAGGAACGGCCCCCCTGATCGGAACCCGAGCGGTGTTTTGTTGTTAAACTTCTGTGCTCGCCACAGATTGTCCATAACAAACACCATGTTCAAGCATAAGGGTGTCCATATGTGCACTTGGCACCAGGACACCCTAGGCCGCAGTTCGATGATCGACTTCGTAGTCGTGTCATCGGACTTGCGGCCGCATGTCTTGGACACTCGGGTAAAGAGAGGGGCGGAGCTGTCAACTGATCACCACCTGGTGGTGAGTTGGCTCCGATGGCGGGGGAGGATGCCAGTTAGACCTGGCAGACCCAAACGTATAGTGAGGGTCTGCTGGGAACGCCTGGCAGAGTCTCCCGTCAGAAGGAGCTTCAACTCCCACCTCCGGGAAAACTTCAACCATGTCTCGGAGGAGGCGGGGGACATTGAGTCCGAGTGGGCCATGTTCCGTGCCTCTGTTGCTGAGGCGGCTGATCGGTGCTGTGGCCGCAAGGTAGTCGGTGCCTGTCGTGGCGGCAATACCCGAACCCGTTGGTGGACACTGGGGGTGAGGGATGCCGTCAAGCTGAAGAAGGAGTGCTACTGGGCCTTTTTGGCCTGTGGGACTCCGGAGGCAGCAGACAGGTACCGACGGGCCAAGCGGAGTGCAGCCACGGCGGTCGCCGAGGCAAAAGCCCGGACATGGGAGGAGTTTGGTGAGGCCATGGAGAACGACTTCCGGACGGCTTCGAAGAGATTCTGGACCACTATCCGGCGTCTCAGGAGGGGGAAGCAGTGCACTGTCAACACTATGTATGGTGCGGATGGTGCGCTGCTGACCTCGACTCGAGACGTTGTGGATCGGTGGGGGGAATACTTCGAAGACCTCCTCAATCCCACCGACACGCCTTCCAATCAGGAAGCAGGGCCCAGGGACCCGAGAGTGGGCTCTCCTATCTCTGGGGCTGAGGTTGCCGAGGTGGTTAAAAAGCTCCTCGGTGGCAGGGCTCCGGGGGTGGATGAGATCCGCCCGGAGTTCCTCAAGGCCCTGGATGTTGTGGGGCTGTCATGGCTGACACGACTCTGCAACATCGCGTGGACATCGGGGGCAGTGCCTCTGGATTGGCAGACCGGGGTGGTGGTCCCCCTTTTTAAGAAGGGGGACCGGAGGGTGTGTTCCAATTATAGAGGGATCACACTCCTCAGCCTCCCCGGTAAGGTCTATTCAGGGGTACTGGAGAGGAGGGTCCGCCGGATTGTTGAACCTCGGATTCAGGAGGAGCAATGTGGTTTTTGTCCTGGCCGTGGAACTGTGGACCAGCTCTACACCCTCAGCAGGGTCCTTGAGGGGTCATGGGAATTTGCCCAACCAGTCCACATGTGTTTTGTGGACCTGGAAAAGGCATTTGACCGTGTCCCTCGGGGATTCCTGTGGGGGGTCCTCCGGGAGTATGGGGTATCGAACCTCCTGATAGGAGCTGTTCGTTCCCTGTATGACCGGAGTCAGAGTCTGGTCCGCATTGCCGGCAGTAAGTCGAAATCGTTTCCGGTGAGGGTTGGACTCCGCCAGGGCTGCCCTTTGTCACCGATTCTGTTCATAACTTTTATGGACAGAATTTCTGGGCGCAGTCAGGGCGTTGAGGGGGTCCGGTTCGGGGGCCTCAGTATTACATCACTGCTTTTCGCAGATGATGTGGTCCTGTTGGCTCCAACATACCGTGACCTTCAACTCTCACTGGATTGGTTCGCAGCCGAGTGTGAAGCGGCCGGAATGAGAATCAGCACCTCCAAATCCGAGTCCATGGTTCTCGACCGGAAAAAGGTGGAGTGCCTTCTCCGGGTTGGAGATGAGGTTCTGCCCCAGGTGGAGGAGTTCAAGTACCTCGGGGTCTTGTTCACGAGTGAGGGAAGGATGGAGCGAGAGATCGACAGGCGGATTGGTGCGGCGTCTGCAGTGATGCAGAGTCTGCACCAGTCCGTCATTGTGAAAAGGGAGCTGAGCCGAAAAGCAAAGCTCTCGATTTACAGGTCGGTCTACGTTCCAACCCTCACCTATGGTCATGAACTTTGGGTCATGACCGAAAGAACAAGATCACGGGTACAAGCGGCCGAAATGAGTTTCCTCCGAAGGGTGGCTGGGCTCTCCCTTAGAGATAGGGTGAGAAGCTCAGTCATTCGGGAGGGGCTCAAAGTAGAGTCGCTGCTCCTCCGCATCGAGAAGAGCCAGATGAGGTGGCTCGGGCACCTAATTAGGATGCCCCCTAAACGCCTCCCTAGTGCGGCGTTCAGGGCACGTCCCTCCGGAAGGAGGCCCCGGGGAAGACCCAGGACACGCTGGAGAGACTATGTCTCTCGGCTGGCCTGGGAACGTCTCGGGGTCCCACCGGAAGAGCTGGAGGAAGTGGCCGGAGAGAGGGAAGTCTGGGCCTCCCTACTGAGGATGCTGCCCCCGCGACCCGGAAACGGCTAAGCGGGAGAAGATGGATGGATGGATAGTGTTTGTGTAGCATGTACATTACATTACTTTATGTAAACCAACCAAATACATTGTGTTTTTCTTTTTTTTAACAACAACAACAACAAACCTCTCTACATAAAAGTAGGAACTTATTTAGTTTAACTTTTCAAAATACATTTTAACGTTTAAAATATATCATATCAAAATATATCACATGTGGTCATATCTGATTTAATGTGACAACACAAACATTTGTCTTAAACATTTGCTTCAACGCATTCCATCACCACCTCTTCATCACACACGCACACACACGCGCACACGCACACACACACACACACAGACACACACCCGCACACACACACACACACACACCTTTGTCTGGAGGAGGAAAAGCAGCAACGTGAAGTAAAAAAAGCAACAAATTCTCTCACATTCCAGGTTTTAATCTCAATTTGTTTAGGATGACGTCCTAAAGCCTTTGTTAGTGCTACACACAGATCTACATTCAATGTGCTTTAAGAGACAATCCTGTGGCATAGGAGCTCACCAGGATGTGTGATTTCCTGACAGGTGTGTATGTGTGTGTGTGTAAAGCTGACTCATGACTGTAGCCAATCAGGAAGCAGCTGTAATTCTACGTTTCATCAGCGACACGTTGAAATATCTCAAACATGGCGACTGATAGAATATTACATTATTTTTATTTCCTGACTTTACTGAGTTGGAGCTCCGCCTTCAGGTGGCGTTCAAGGTCACTTTTTTAAGTAGGAAGTTGGAAAATCCTGAGTTGTTTTGAATGCATAGACTGATATCTGTGATAACAGAAAACGTGTAATTTTTTGTTCTTGTTTGTTTTTCTCTTCATTTAAAATCAGGATCCAGTTTTACACAGAAATGTCTCACATTAATGTTTTGGGAGAAAATGACACATTTACATGTTATTTTTCCCTACCATAGGTTAGGGTTAGCAGTGGCACTATCCACTCACCATAGGTTAGGGTTAGCAGTGGCACTATCCACTCACTATAGGTTAGGGTTAGCAGTGGCACTATTCACTCACCATAGGTTAGGGTTAGCAGTGGCACTATCCACACACCATAGGTTAGGGTTAGCAGTGGCACTATCCACTCACCATAGGTTAGGGTTAGCAGTGGCACTATCCACTCACTATAGGTTAGGGTTAGCAGTGGCACTATCCACTCACCATAGCTTAGGGTTAGCAGTGGCACTATTCACTCACCATACCGCTCGCTATTGGTGTTGGGAGAATAGCCAACGTGAAACCAACTTCACCATGGTGGACACAGTTATAAGGACTGATTGGAATTAATCTCATCAATATCTCACCATCTAAAGAAGACACAAGCACAATCTCCACCTCTGTGTAAACTACACAGCTGGTTTTATCATTAGAGTCTATCAAACCACGCTAACGGAATTCAGTCACCAGTTAAACACAGTCACCACTCAAACTATAACACTGGCTAGCTAGTGGGCTAAAAGCTAACCACGTGGCATCGCTGTTTCTAGCCCATATTTAACAGTGAATAATAAGATGATCTGCTCCAGCTGTGTATGATAGTGTTGTGAGATGTGTCTAAGGTAGGGCAGCTCAGTGCGTAAATGAGTGTGGCGCGGGAGAGTGACGTAGGTGGGCGCGCGCAGGTGTGTGGAAGAGAGAGAGACGCGGAGACGAGGGAAAGTCCTACACGGCGACTGGGAGATAGCTAGGCGAGTTAAAGTGTGTCAGAGAGGAATAAAGTGCAGCCTTGAGACAACGACACGGCCTGGTTCTTTTACGCGGGCGGTATCAACTCTGCCGAGCGGGTGTTAGCCCCGGAGGAGTAGCAGCCTCCGGCCCTGGAGAACGCGGATCTCCCCTGTGCCTTTCGACCACGGTTGAGAGGCTTAAGAGGAAAGGTTTAACAATAAACTACAGGAACATTAGCAATGACTGTATCGTCATCATCACTAAGTCCATAAACATGATGAACACAGACAGGATGCTAACGTTAGCATCCTGTCTGTGTTCATGAAACCTCCACATCAGCCTAAATGCGCTTTAAAACCATCAGAGGCTTTCAGTAAAACCATTAAAATAGTGTTTTTACTCTAAAACCATCAGTTAAACCATTAAAGTAGTGTTTTTACCTTCAGTCCTGACGGAAGGTGAACTTTAATCAGCTTCGGTGCTCAAGAAGTGATGTCTCCGTGTTCACAGATAGTAAAAGATGGAGGAGGAGGAAACACGATCGGTTCAACGCATGCGCGGAGACTACGTCACTTCCTACACTTGTTAAATAAAAAAAAAAAAAAAACTAATAATATTCTGCCGAGATATTTTAAATGGAAACGATCGTAAGACATTTAAAAGAATATTGTTATAATATATGTAAATGTTTAACTGTTTTGCGGTGTGTTTAATTGGTAATTACAAAAAAATAGAAAAACCCTGATTTAGACGTTCACACTCGTAACATGCTTGTCACGATGGATTCATCCATATACCAGCAGCAAATAACACGCTAATAAAATACTTATAGATACTAAAATAATATGATTATAATAATAATAATAATAATAATAATAATAATAATAATAATAATAATAATAATAATAATATATTTATATGAGTTATTTATATTTTATTTAAAAATTTAACACACTCCTTCAACTGGCAATGTTTGTTATTTCAATGATCAGATTTACTATTAATTTTTTTTTTTAAAGGAACAACACACATTCATAAACATTTCAGTAATAATGTGATTGATAATTAATTACAATTATGGTGCAATTATAATGGTAATTTAAAAAATCTGTTGCTGTTATAATTCTAATCAACTTGTAATTGGGTTCAGAAAATTGACATTGTAATTGTAATTGGCATGAAAATTCTATAAAAATTGTCAATTACAATTGAATGCAAAACTGGGGAACCATGTTATAGTTCTATGTACAGTTCTACACTATCTGTAATAAACAATTTTTAAAATATATTTTATATCACAAAAACTGCTGGTAATCGTAAATGAATTGTAATTGAAAAATGTAATTGACCCCAACCCTGGATCAGGGGTTCTCAACTGGTCTCACCCTGGGACCCACATTTTACCACCGTCAATAAATCATGACCCACTTTTTTTTTTTTTAGAATTCAACCAAACAATTTTAGTTTTTCAAAAATAGCTGCTGAAAACACACACATATAATATTTTTTAAATCTAAATCTATATCATGTACAACATGCATTTCGCAGAATGCCTGTTAAAAAAGTTTCTTTCAAATTAAGAGACAAGTCCAAATGAGAGACATTAGGTATTTATTTATTTATTTTTGACTAGCTGTCTGCGACCCAACCAGTACATGTTCAAGACCCACTTTGAGCTCCAGACCCACCAGTTGAGAATAGCGGATGTAGATTATTCAGTGTTTACCAGTTATATAAATAGACATTTTTCAAGCCTTTTTTCTTCATCTGCAAACCTTTTCAAAATAAAATAGTAACATGCTGACTTTGTGATAAATAGTAAATAACACCGTTTAAATAAATCCAGTGATGTTTGGTTGAACCTGAGGAATTATTTATATTTTATTTTTATTGACAGATATTTTAACTTATTTTGAAAAACAACAGGTTTTGCCGCTGGGTGGCGCTGATTTATATACTTGGGTTTCTTCTTCTCCGCTCTTCTCCAAGTTTGAAGCAACCATTCCTTTACACAGGTGGTGGTGATGACGTAGCTCAGCCTTCTTCATCATCATCATCATCATCACTGTCCGTCTCACTCATACTCAGCTTCATTTCCCTCCATAATATTTCTTCTTCTTCTTCTTCTAGTTTAACGGTAGTCATCATCCAGCTCTGTCCGTCCTCCATTTCACTGCTTTGTTCCTGACTCTAGCTGGTTGCCAGATACAACCGATGATTCCCAGCATGAAATATGTTGAATAGCCACAGAAACGTTCAAAAACCATCCGTTCATCATCCAAATAAAACATAAATATCACCTTTAACCAACGTTAAACTGTTTGATCACAAAGTTAGTTATTTTATAATCTCACAATGAGCGGTAAAATACTCAACCTGGCAACCACTCAACTGTCGCGCTGACGTCACAACCAACTTTTTATATAAACATTATGACAAACCAGTCAGAATAAATGTGTTTAATGGTGATTTAAGAGTGAATAAAGTAGTTACAGCCTGAAGGATTTTGTCTGTGGATGATTTAATGGATTTCAGAGGAAATTTGTTGAGTATAAATTAATTTATGATTAAATTATGATGGTTTGTTCTTTGAAACAACAGCAAAAAATCTAATTAATAAATATTTAATGAGCAGTGAAAGTAAAGTCACTGTAGATCACATTAAATCAACAGTTGCTTTTACTTTATTTGAAAAAAATGTTTATTAAAAAAGAGAAATAAATTATTTAAGCAGACATTGAACCATAATGTTTTTCTTCTTCCTTTGAAAATAAATATATTTTAAAAGTTATTAACTCTGATTTTAGTGAAAATATTCGGAAAAAACGGTTTTAAAAAATTAATTCGGAAAACGGATTTCAATTTTTTAAAAATCGGAAAAAGAATTAAAAAACAATAATAATTCGGAAAACGGCTAAAAAAAAAAAAATTATTTGGAAAACTGATTTTTTTTTTTTACTGACTACAATGCTCCTTCATAATCTATCAAAAACACTCACTCCCAATAGTATTCAGGTCAAATATCTGATCAAACGCTTCACTTTGACTTTATTTAATACAAAAATACAAAGACGTTTTACTTTAGGAACGTCTGGGATCTTTCCCACCGTCTGAAACAGAAACAGTTGCTACTTTAGACATCAGCACATTTAAACCATGACGTAGATTGTTTAGAGTCGTGTCACCTTTAACTGAGTGAAGATATGTGCTGCTTTGTTCAAGTCCCACTTGTTGTCCTGCAGACACCTGTAACACACAGACAGTGTTTACCAGTGAGCTGTGACATTCATCCTAGTCTGGTAGACGTCATTAGGAGAGGACACCTACTTCAGGGACCATTCCAGGTTCATGTCTGACTTCAGGGAGAAGGTGCTGAGCATCTCCTGCTGTGGGGCAGTGAGGGTGGGCACTGGGCTGGAGGAAGGGGGCGGGGCACAAAAGCTCTGCTGATCTGCTCCGTTGTAGCCATTCTGATGAAGAGCTGGTCGTTGATGATGCACAAACTGTTCAAGTATGAACGAGGACCACAGGGTTCAAAGGTTAGAGACTTTCTATGGTGTTAATATTACAGTAATATAGGTCACACCAAGGCTGTGTCCCTATAGTCCCTCCTATCTCCTTTCCTATCCACTGTCCTTTAACACCTGGAAGTGTTTAAGTGGTGGTTGTGATAAAAGAGCGTTTTCTGAGGAAAGGAGGCGTGGCCATAGGATTATTACATCACCTAGTGGAAGTGCGTCTGATTGTCAAAACAAACGTGGTCACCTTTTCCTAACTCCTCTCCTAACACCTTTCCTTAACGCCATGACATCTTCCACAGGGTTAAGGAAAAGTGGATAGGAAAGGAGATAGGAGGGACTATTCAAACACAGCCTAAGCCTTAGTTCATCTTTAGTTTGACTGTGAGCAGGGTTTGGGGTCAATTACATTTTTCAGTTACAATTACATCTTCAATTACTCATGTTCAATCATGATGACAGTTACATTTTATCCAATTACAATGATTTTTTTGTCCTCTGAAAGTCAGTTACAATTACATTCTCAATTACTAAAGTCCAATTACAATTAATCACAATTACTGATCCTGAAATAAATAACCTATTAAAAGTTAACACTAATACACTAAATATCTATCATCTCATTTATTTCCTATCTATTAAAAATAAGCTTCCTAATCAATGAAAATATAGGTTTCAATATTTTTAAAATGATAAAATGTGTGAAAGTTTGATATGAAACATATTGTTAACTACATATGTATAGAGCTGTACATATAGAAATGTAACATGGTTTACCAGTTTAGCCTTAAATTATAATTGACAATTTTTTATAGAATTTTCATGGCAATTACAATTAGTCAATTATCTGAACTCAATTACAATCTAATTACAATTATGACAGCAACAGATTTTTTAAAATTACAATTATAATTATGCTATAATTGTAATTAATTATCAATTAAGCAATTATAATTATATTGTTGCTACAATACAAACAGATGTTGGTTTGATATATTTATTAAAGTTGTTTGTTATTATTATCATTATTATTATTATTGATTTGAGAAATAAATATGGTAATAACTGGAATATTTTGAGATTATATTATTTAATATTTACTACCACACAAAAGTAATAAAAAGTGGTATCGTTGAGTACCGATACTGATTTACGAGTAATGAG
The DNA here is from genome assembly GCF_900634775.1 of Gouania willdenowi. Taxonomy (NCBI): domain Eukaryota; kingdom Metazoa; phylum Chordata; class Actinopteri; order Blenniiformes; family Gobiesocidae; genus Gouania; species Gouania willdenowi. The sequence continues at coordinate 32,106 of NW_021145224.1, read as the reverse complement.
TATTGGTTTAAATGTGAAAGGTGCCCATCCCTAGTAATCTCTACAAGGGGAGTGGTGGCCTAGTGGTTAAGGACACTGGGCTTGTAATCGGAGTGGTTGGCTGTTCAAGCCTCAGCTGGGCCATCACTGTGGGTTGTTGAGCAAGTCCCTTAACCCCGAACTGCTCCCCAGGTGCCGCAAAAATGGCTGCCCACTGGATGGGTTAAATGCAGAGGACAAATTCCATGTATGTAACAACATTACATGGCCAATTAAAGGCCAAAACCCTGATTTAACAATTTAATAACAATGGTTGTTGTGTAAAAGCATTAATGTTTATCATTTTATTTTATGGACAAATAAATATACATTAGGTAAATATAGGAATACACAGAAAACACACGTGGTGAAACAGTATTTACTGTTTGTTCATTCCAGTCATACTAGTGGAGGCAAGCATTATCTGAAGCTACAGCTGATAATGAGCACTTTGGTTTTATGTGTGTAACCTACCCATAATCCACTGCTGGAACTGTGATGAAAACCTTGTAGATTCTTTAGCTTTATCATCTACAACAACTGAAAAAGCCAGGAAAGCGTTAGTGAGAATAGATGAGTTGCAGTGGATCTTCTTAAAACCATGACGACTAAGATACTGACCTTCTTTGAAGACTCCGCCCACTGTGAATGACAGCAGCGTATTCTGTGAAAACAAAGCAGTTTGGCTGAGAGTGAACAACATAAATGATGTAACTCAGTGTGTGGCAGATCAGACATGAACTCACTGTGTAGGCGTTTACGTCCACGGTGAAAGAGATGATGTCATGCTGGGTTTATGGCAGCTCGTTGAGGAACGTCACCACATTCAGTCGTGTGTGCTTCAGCAGATGGAAACGCATCACTAGGGCAGTTAAAAAACAAGACAAACATCAGGTGTGCTCCATCATTACTAGGGTTGGGTATCGGTTACTACGCGCTACTTTTTCAACACTTCTGGTGCAAAATCATTACTTTAAACTAACTTCAAAATATCAAAATGACCTTTTATTTCCAGAGTCAAATTTAACACATTTAACTCAAAACAACAAACAAACTATTATTAGATAAACTTAACATCAGCGTTTCCCACACATTCATTTATTTATGGAGGATAATGTCACACACCTTCTTTCAGGCCGTGTTTTGTGTATGTGCTACGGTTAGAAATTAGGTCATTGATCAATGATCTGAGCAGCGACAACAACGTCATGTGTGTCAAGTAATGTGTGACACCGACATCTTTGTTCTTATTGGGCCCGGTTGCTAGCGTTTCCATGGGAACTGGTCCCATTCTCGTTCCAGGTTTCGGCACCAAACCCTAATCATTACAAGTCATACGTTGAATTCAGGAGAACTTACTGGAGTCTTTGGTCCTCTTCAGGTTTCTACTGTCTTTGAAATATTCTCTCAGAACTCTCCTGAAAAACAAAGACATCAGCAGCACTCAATTAATATGTGTGTGTGTGTGTGTGTGTGTGTGTGTGTCCTTACATTGATGGATTCTGAACGTTGTACGGTGTTGTTAGTGATAATAATACCTCATCATGGTAGACACCCAGCAGTGACTGTCTGTCTCCAGAGTCGTACACACTGTAGTACCTGTGAAACAAACAAAACACACTCTGCATATCACCACCAATCACTGATGTCATTTCCTACTTATTGTTAGAAACGCTGTGAAGCGACTCAGGGAAAAGTGTTAGAAACTCACTGTTGCAAAAAGCGCTGAATGTAGACGTTTAGCGTCATCAGAGTCAAAGCAGCTTCTCTGTGTGATCACATGGTCAACATTTAGCAGGAGAAATGAGACGTTCATTACAAAAAAGGCTTGAATCTAAAAATATAGTAACTTCTATATTCTTGTACTTTGACAAGTGACGTTTTGAACACAACAGACAATTCAGCATCACACTGACTAACCTTACAAGGTGGGATAGTGGTGGGTGTGTCCACATCAAAGCCAATGGGTGGGGGGAGGTCATTTCCATCCTGATGAGGGACAATATACAGTTTAGTACAAGTTGGAAAACATCAGTTCATTTGGTGAATATCTGGTGTTATATGAAACATAACATTCTCCTTAAAAACCACTGGAACAAAACACAAACTAAACTAAAGGTACCAGAACAAATCTAATCTGTGACCTCTGAACTAATCTGGTTGGTCCATGTGGATAAAAACAAAGTCAATGAACCAGTCAATAAATATATAGTGACTGGTACATCGTACTCAGGTCCAAAGCTGTAGAACTCATTACCACAGAACTTAAAACCATATCTGAGTTTAAAATGTTCACTTCTAGGGTTTAGTCTGAAAACAAACCAAAGTAAATAACACTGAGTCTGTGTGAATGTACGTGTGATGGTGTGTGTATGTGTGTGATTGAAAAAGTTTTATACAAATGTTGTATTAATGTATTTTATTATTGTAAATTGTGTAAAAAGGCCCAACCAGGGACATGAGCTGTGAATTAGCATTAGCTAGAAGCTCTTTATGCGTCACATCAGCTGTAAACCTTTATTGTAACAATGTTGATTACATCGTCCCTAAAAATAAAGAAATAAATATTTGGGGGAATAAAACTACTTAATTATTTGATGATTTTACATCTTGTAAACAACTACAATAAACTGTACTTATAGCTGCTAGATGTGATCTTTTTATTTATTTATTTTTTTAATCAGATAAAGACATACTGTAGACCTCAGATTAATATACTCTAAATGTAAAAGGTTGAAATTGTTGCTTTAAAGTTAATTTCATTCATATCAGGATTTCTGAGTGGCTCGACTGGACAAACTTTCAAGCTGCAATTTCAACTTTTTTTTTTATTATTTTGTCATTCAATTGATGTTTGAGTTATAGATCTATGGAGGCCTACACCATGTCTTTGATCTGATAGATAATTATTGTTCACAGCAGCTTTAACACAATTGATAATTGACTAAAAGCCTTTAAACACTAAGGTCCTCTAGTATCAACACTATGGTGGTAGAAATGAAGAGTGAGTGACCATAAACTGCTGATGAATGAATGAGTGAGTAGACCTACCAACTTCAGAAGCTGAGGAACCTTCTGGCACACAGCACTGGTATGTAAACTAAATAGAAAAGCAGAAGAATTAGTGTGAGAATTCAAAGTTGACACAATAAGCTGATCACTGTAAAACTCAGTAAGACCTGCTGCTCCACTAACACATTCATTTTGTTCACTGCAACACTGTGTAGAACAGCTGGGAGATCACATCTGCATTTAGAAACATCTGTTTCAATATGTGTCATGCCCTCTACCTCTGGCATCTCCTGAACTGGTCCGTTGGCACCATCTGGTGGTCTCCATGCCTCACTGTCCAGACTACTCAACTCTAATCATCAGGATTGCTTCCAGCTGCGGCGGGGAGTGGTCACACCACTACTTAAGACACCGGCAGACCACAAACCGACGCCAAACTGTAAGCATTGCAGACTCTGACCCTCTCAGCCGATGGGATCTCTCCTGCTTCCTTCCCTCCTGGAACCATCATCACCGCTGGAATCCCTCAGCTCACTCCACCCTTCAGCTGGTTCTTCCCCACTCCTGTGCCAGGCTCCTTCGTTTCGGCCGCGTTGGCTGCAGCTCGAGCGTCTCTGTGTTCCTGCCCATTTGGGGTTCAGAGGTTTCCTTTGTTAGTTTAGTCATTCTGAGTTTATGCCTTTAGACCTAGGGTTCTGTTTTTTCATCAGTAGTTTCCTGATCGTTTTTAGTTAATCTTAGTATTAGGTCTCCCTCAGTTTGCTCAGCACTTAATTTCTCCACCACCCCACTTAGGGCGCTGGTAGGTTTTCTGTTGTATTCAGTTTTTGTGAAATAAATCAGTTAATTGTATCTGTGCCTCCTGTTGTGCTGTCTGCGCTTGAGCCTCAGTTCCGTCTCGTGACAGTACAGTTTGGCCCTAATGAGCTCAGCAGACCGCACTACAGATGAGGCCTCAGCCGCTCATCATGCTGTAGTTAGTCATGACGCAATTCTAGGCCGGCATGATGAGCTACTCAAGACTCTCGTGTCTAGCGTTAAAGCTCTAATCAGCCAAATGTCTCACCTTACTGGTCAGCAGTCCGTGTTAGCATCTTCACTAGCTGCGTCAGGTTGCCAGCCTACCCCCATTAATGCCCCCGAGACGACGGTTGTAGGCTCTCCCTCTGCCCTGGCCACAGTAGGCCGTGAACCCACGGTTCCGGTTCCTGAGCGCTATGCTGGAGATCTCGGCTCTTGCCAGGCCTTCTTGACTCAGGTTTCACTCGTCTTTGAGTTACAACCGACCTCCTACGCGTCCGATAGGGCTAAAATCGCATATCTAATTGGCCTTCTACGGGGGCCTGCACGGGACTGGGGAACAGCTGTGTGGGAGAAATAGGGGGAGATCTGCACCTCCTACTCCCGCTTCTCTGCAGACATGAGGCGCGTCTTCGATCACCCAGTTCGGGGGCGAGACGCTGGAGATCGCCTCATGGCCCTGAGGCAGGGGGCCCGCAGTGTTGCAGAGTACTCCGTGGAATTCCAGGCCCTTGCAGCTACCAGTGGGTTCAACGATCCGGCCCTCCAGAGGTCATTCTATAGGGGACTGTCCGAGGCTCTGAAGGATGAACTCGCCACCAAGGAGGAGGTGGGCAGCCTGGAGGCCCTAATCTCCCTCGCCATCCGGCTTGACAATCGCTTGAGGGAGAGGCGCAGAGAGCGCGCACACTGGAGGGACTCGGCACCCTCCCGCCGACTGAGTCCCACTCTCCAGCCTGCTACGCCCACACCGTTCCCTGAGGCTGCCTCCGAGGCCATGGAGGCACTTCATTGCTTCCTGCCCCAAGAGACCAGCCAAAAAGAGGGCTCACTCGTGACAGGGAGTCTACGAGTGAGCCGGACTGCTTCCACCTCCCCTCATCTGCTACAGCTACCCGCTACACTCAGCTATCAGAACCACTCACTTTCTGTGACCGTGCTGGTGGATTCTGGGGCCGAGGAGAACTTCCTTGACTCGGACCTCGCCAGGCAGCTCTACATCCCGTCGGTGCCACTGGATTCTCCCGTGGAGGCCCGTGCTCTCAACGGCCTCCCCCTGGCCACGATCCGCCGGAGAACAGTTCCTGTCACCCTCCGGTTAGCAGGTAACCATCATGAAACACTAACCTTTCACTTGTTGGAACATTCTCGCCCACAGTTGGTGCTGGGGCACCCCTGGCTGATTAAACATAACCCCTCCATTGACTGGTGCGGCAGCCAGGTTAAGTCCTGGAGTACTGGGTGTCATGCTAACTGTCTCCGTTCAGCCCCATCCCCTGCTCCAGTAAATCCCAAGCCAGATCCTCGGCCTCCGGACCTGTCCGGCGTTCCTGAGGTTTACCATGACCTAGTTCCAGTCTTCAGTAAAGAGGATGCCCTATCCTTGCCTCCTCACCGGCCCTACGACTGTGCCATCGAGCTCCTGCCTGGAGCCACTTTGCCCTCTGGCCGTCTGTACAACCTCTCTAAACCCGAGCAGGCCGCCATGGAAACTTACATAAGGGACTCCCTGGCAGCAGGTATCATTCGGCCCTCCACTTCTCCGGTAGGTGCGGGATTCTTTTTCGTAAATAAGAAGGACGGGTCCCTGCGACCCTGTATTGACTTTCGGGGCCTAAATAATATAACCGTGAAGAACAAGTACCCTCTACCTCTGATAAACTCTGCCTTCACCCTCCTCCATGGGGCCAAAGTGTTCTCCAAACTAGACCTGAGAAATGCTTATCATTTAGTGAGAATAAGAGAGGGAGATGAGTGGAAGACGGGTTTTAATACCCCCCTGGGACACTTTGAGTACTTAGTAATGCCCTTTGGCCTCACGAATGCCCCCGCCGTCTTCCAGAACCTGGTTAACGATGTGCTCCGGGATATGATCAACCACTTTGTGTTTGTTTACATAGACGATATCCTGATTTATTCCAGGGACCAAGAGGAACACGTCCGCCTGGTTTTGGAGCGACTGTGGAAGAACCGCCTTTTTGCTAAAGCGGAGAAGTGTGAGTTTCACATTACTACTGTATCATTTTTGGGTTTTGTCATCTCCCCAGGACGTGTTATGATGGACCCGGCCAAGCTATCGGCTGTCTCCGAGTGGCCCCAGCCAGAGACCCGGAAACAGTTACAGCATTTTTTGGGCTAAGCTAACTTTTACCGCCGCTTCATCCGTGACTATAGTAGGGTGGCAGCCCCTCTCACAGCCCTGACCTCCACCTCAATTCCCTTCCAGTGGACCCCCAAGGCCGAGCAAGCATTTCAGTCCCTCAAGGTACGCTTTACCTCTGCGCCTATCCTTGTTCAGCCAGATCCCCACCTTCAGTTTGTGGTCGAGGTGGATGACTCCGGGGTTGGGGCCGTACTCTCCCAGAGGACCCATCTGACCAAAAGCTGCATCCCTGTGCCTTCTTCTCTCGCCGCCTGACCCCAGCAGAACGGAACTACGATGTGGGGAACCGGGAGCTGTTGGCGGTCAAGCTCGCTCTAGAGGAGTGGCGGCACTGGCTGGAGGGGGCAGAGCACCCATTCATTGTCTGGACAGACCATAAGAACTTGGAGTACATTCGTTCAGCCAGGAGATTGAACTCTCGGCAGGCCCGCTGGGCGCTGTTTTTTGGTCGCTTCCAGTTTTCCCTCACGTATCGCCCGGGGTCCCGTAACATCAAGCCGGATGCCCTGTCTCGTCAGTTCTCCTGCGACGAACCCTCTGGTGACCCTGAATCTATCCTTCCCCCTGCTCGTCTTGTCGCCTCTCTAACCTGGCAAGTGGAGGATCAGGTCCGTCAAGCACAGTCCCAACAGCCAATCCCAGGTAACTGCCCGCCTAATGTTCTCTATGTTCCTGAGTCTGTGCGTACCCAGGTGCTCCAGTGGGCTCATACCTCTCGCTTCGCCTGCCACCCTGGGGGCTTCCGGACCACAGCCATCCTTCGGCAGAGGTTTTGGTGGCCCTCTCTCAAAAGGGACACTCGGGACTTTGTCGCCGCTTGCCCCACCTGCTCCCGGGGCAAGACCCCTTACAGACCCAGCTCGGGTCTCCTTCAACCACTCCCGGTGCCCACTCGGCCTTGGTCACACATCGCTGTGGATTTCGTCACGGGGCTACCCCCCTCTGGAGGTAACACGGTCATCCTCACCATTGTTGATCGTTTTTCCAAAGCAGCACACTTCGTCGCCCTTCCCAAACTCCCCTCAGCCAGGGAGACGGCATCCCTCCTAGTTGACCACGTCTTCCGGTTGCATGGGATACCAGCAGACATTGTCTCGGACCGGGGTCCACAGTTCATCTCCGGAGTCTGGAAGGCCTTCTGCGCTGCCCTAGGGGCCACCCTCAGTCTCACCTCTGGCTTTCACCCCCAGTCTAATGGCCAAGCGGAGCGGGCCAATCAGTCTCTGGAGACGTACCTCCGGT
>NW_021145224.1:0-24150 GCF_900634775.1 Gouania willdenowi | reverse complement strand
CAGAAGGTGTCGTCACCATCAGTGTGTCGCTGGGATCTGAAGATGATTCCTGCTCCATGTCTCTATCCACACAGAGATGTGAGTGGAGAACAGACATTCTTCTCATGAACTCGTTGGTGGAAATTAAGTTGGGATTTCCACTTGTAAGATGTTCCACATGTGTCACATTTATGAGGTCTTTCTGATGAGTGGCTGATTTGGTGAGATTTTAACTGATGATATGTGTAAAAACTTTGTCACACTGGTCACAGGGACACACTTCATGTCCAGTGTGAGATCTCAGGTGTTCAGCGATGGTTTTTTTTGTGTTTATATCTTTTCCCACAGTGGTCACAGTGATACAACACTGTTCTGAAGTGAGTCTGCATGTGACTCGTTAAATTTGATCTTTGTGTAAAACTCTTTCTACACTGTTCACATCTGTGAGCTTTGATTCCACGATGAATGAGGACATGTCGACTGAGGTGTCCAGATTGATTAAAAGTCTTTCCACATTCATCACACATGTGTGGTTTCTCTCCACTGTGAACAAGCTGATGGGTCTTCAGGTGCTGTTTCTGAGCAAAAGCTTTTCCACACTCGTCACAGATGAAGAGTTTTTTTCCAGAATGGATTCTCTGATGTCTAGTGAGGTGTGATTTAAAGCTATAGGCCTTCCCACACTGGTCACATGTATGTTTAGCTTTAACTCCAGCTTGGCTCTGCTGTTGAACTCTTTGCTCTGAAGTTTTTCTCTTAGATTTGTTTCTTTGTTGTGGCTGAGCTTCGTTGTCCTGAGAACGTTGAGGTGTCACTTTGTTCTGGCTTCCAGAGTCCTGTAGAACAGTTAGAGATTAAACACAGAGAAGAACCAAACAAACATTTGTTTCTAAATGTGTTCCTAGAAAGAACAGTGGCTGTTAAAGATGGATCAGACATAGCATTAGGCTTCAGTAGTAGATCAACTTCAATAGAACATCCACATGGACGTCAGGAACCAAACTTCAATCCACTCATTACTCACCATGTTTGCTGTCACGGCTGAGTGGTTCCTCAATCCTCCATTCACCTTTAACATCAGCATAGAATCAGCTCCACCTGAAGGATGGAAGAGACAGAATGAACATGAAGGATCTAGAAATATTCATCCATCCTTTGCAGTGTCATCACTTTGAAATTGACTAAAATGATCAGTTTGTTCAGAGATCACATGATGTGGAGGAAAATATTTAGATTTTGTGGCTGAATAATTTAAATTCCCATTGATTTGTAAATGAAGGTCTTCAGAGGAAACAGTTTGACTTTGAGGTTTGACTTTGTTCTTGCAGGATTAATGAACAACTTGTAATGAGCTCATGATTGGCTAATTATGGTCCTATAATATCTGTGTTAATAGAATCATAGACAGAATGACAGAATCTACCAATAAAAATAAAATCCACTGTTAAATGCAGAAAGTGACATAATGTGAATGAAACGCTGTCATTGTGAGGTAAAGGGAAATGTTAAAGGGGACCCTTCATTTGGTGCACCCCAGCACCCCTCCTGGTCCTGAGCTAAACAACATGTTGAAGCGTCCACCTGAAACACGTCTAAACTACCAAAATACTGAGCAGACCAGTTCCCACTTAACGTTTATGTGTCTGTGAAGCTACGGCCATTTCTGGTGAAGAGCTGCAGTTGTTCTGTTGTTGTGGACGAGACCAACGATGACAGGGATTGTAGAGTCTGAAACATCATAGGTTCATGATAACTTGATAGCTTCTAATACTGTACAATATTCTGCCCTCTAGTGGTGAAATAACTGATGCATTTGTTTTTGTTTAATCATTATAGTCTGGAATGATGTCATCAGGATGATTTAAATTAGTTTAATTTAAATGAAGTTGATCAAAACTTAATCGATAAACCTGATCATATTCAGTAAACTATTGATCCCTGAGGGGAAATATGTTGATATTAATGCTGCTCTCATACATCTTTATATTACATATAAAATAAAAAAAAAAACGTTTTTTGTTTAAATGTATTCGTAATATATTTCTAAATAAATGAAATTTAAAAAAAAAAGAATCATTTGTATGAATAAAACAGAAAACAAAATATCCCTGAACTTATTGATTAAAGTCAGGTCATGTTCTCCACCACAGATCCTGGATCAGTACCAGTAGTGGGCGGTTCAGGAAGAATTGTTGGTAGAATCGTGCACTTTGGGTTAAAAGCATAAAACTTGGTACATAGATGGCATGAACACTACTGATTATTTTAGGATGTGGATCCACCTCAGCAACCTCCCCTAGTGGTCGTTATGGTCATTTTTCTCAAAATGGCCGTTAATTCATTGAAATACATATTGAAATCCGTAGCCGAGCTCATGCTGCTTTATAAACACATGTTTGTTTACATGTCAATCATGGCAGAGAGCTTCCTGGAGGCGTGGCTTCTCCAGCTCAGTGCCGAGTCAAATTCGTCATCAAAGTGGGAACGCGTCATCAAAATGTAGCGAGGTGTTTGGGCTCACCCTGTAGTAAGAAAGGAGCAAATCACCCTCTAACTAACGATTGAGGGAATTAATTAAAAACTATATTTAGGACATGTGTATGAAGCCCTAATAACACTTTATCATGTTTAAAGAACAGAAAAGTTAATTTAGCGTAACATGTGCCCTTTAAATAAACATTGTTATTATCACACTGACTCAGCATCTGATTTTGGGTTACACACACACACACACACACACACACACACACACACACACACACACACACACACACACACACACACACACACACACACACACACACACACGCTCACACACACATACACACACACAGTATAAAATTATCAAATTCAGACTAAATGTTAAAATGAACAAATTTCAATAGAGCTTTTATGACAAAGTCGTTTCAAAGATCTTTACATTATCATCTCATTCACACAAGATTGTTACTAAATATGTAAATAAGTTTAGAATCAAACAAGCAGTATTTACTCACAGGATTCTGGAAAATCACTAAATTAGTCATTAAAGTTGACATTATTATTATTATAAACTTACTTTGTTCTTCAACGTTGCTCACTGATGACATCTGCTGGTCAACGTTAATCTATATTATTAAAGCTACTTTAGTCGTTTCTGACGGTGCGCGAGGAGATTCTGTAGAATGATGGAGATTCTGCTGCTTTCATCTTAGCCTGAGTTGCTATGACAACCTGTCAATATTGAGCTTTCATCTTAGCCTGAGTTGCCATGACATCCTGTCAACAGAGAGCTTCCATTTTACCCTGAGTTGCCATGACAACCTGTCAACATTGATCTGTTCTAAGCTGCCTTTTGTGATTAAATGTGGGTCATATTATCATAGGAAGATCAAATATATTAAATTAAATAATGCTAAAATTTGATGAACATTAAATGAAATGAATGTTTAAATATGTTTAAATATGTTCATGGAATGAAATCCCTTTTAACGATATACTGATTAGAATTAATCTGATGTTGATTATAGAAACTAAAATGTAGATGGAGGCAGAATTACAGACTACACTTTAGATGTTTTTGTCAAGTTTTGTCATTTTGAATTTGAGTTTTTTAATAACTATTCAACTTTGTAATTAATTTTAATGAAGTTCACCTTGAAATGTAACGTTCCACTGGTCAGCAGTTCTTAAACTCATTTCAACTTTTAAAATGTTCAGCTCTTTGTTCATTTTCAGTGAATACCTTCAACTTTTCTGTATCTTTAACCATTTTTGACTCACAGCCCTTCAATGAGTTCCATTTTTAGCTTTGACCAACTTCTAGAGTAGAGGGACAGCTTTACCTTCAACTCTTTGTCAACACATTGTCATAACTTCTAAAATATTCAACCAACAGTCCTAATGTTTTTAAAAGTAGTACTTCTATCTGTCTAGCTGCTCACAATAGCACATTTTAGCTGTAGGATAAGATGGTTTTAAATATCAAGCCTGAAGGGGATAAAACAAACAAACACAAACAAACAAACAAACAAACAAACAAACACACACACACACACACACACACACACACACACACACACACACACACACACACACACACACACACACACACACACACACACACACACATGGCCTCATAGCTCAGATGTTAAAGCAATGGTCTTGGAAACCAGGGGTCGTGAGTTCAATTCTCACTGAGGTCTTTGCTCCCTATTACCTACAGGTCACAGGGGGTGGGGCTAATGGTTTTGTTCACACCCTTTAACTGCTCTAGGATTGGTTTGAATGGAAAGCATCTCTGGTTTGTGAAGTCTACAGAGAACCAGGGAAGTGAGCTTTATCCTCCAATAAATAAATAAATAAATCATAGCTGATCAATCAGATTAAACGTAATGCATCACATCACAGCCGATCAATCAGATTAAACGTAATGCATCACATCAGAGCCGATCAATCAGGTTAAACGTAATGCATCACATCAGAGCCGATCAATGAGATTAAACGTAATGCATGACATCATAGCCGTTTAAACGTAATGCATCACATTATAGCCGGTCAATCAGATTAATCTGATTGACCGGCTATGATGTGATACATTACGTTTAAACGTAATGTACGGCACCAAAACAGCGTTGAATGGAGGTTATTTTCTTTTTTTTTCCTTGTCTGCACATGCTGTCAAAGGTCAACACCATAGGAAGTGCAATCATTATGAGACAGCAATGCATATTTTTTTATTACAATAAAATACATTGATTTATTTTATTGCTAAATTGTGACCATCACCAGCCCTCCCTAAGGAAGGGTAAAAAACCTTTTATTATAGGGAGGATATAAAAAGGGAGAGCAGTGTTACACTTAAGTGGAGGGGGAAGGGGAGGGGAAAGGGAGCAGGGAGGAGAGACTCAAGGCAGGAAATAGAAAAGGTGGGGAAGAATAGACTATTTTGCAGTGAGGGTGAGATGTGAGGTTGTAGAATATATTGTGCTTATTATGTTGTGTAATCCAGCCAGTATGGTGGCAAGTGTGAAGCTTAGCTATAATGGTGGTGGCTGTGAACAGGGGGAATAAGTGAATGGTAGTACCTAAAGCAGGTATTTGGGATTAACGTGTCTAAGGTTAAACCCAGTATGAGTTTTATCCCACATCCCATGGCGTGCCAGTGCATCGTATACCAGTATATGTGTAAAAAAAAAAAAAAAACCGCAACAGCAAACCCAGGAACTGCCCTGGGCCCGCAGATGCAGCCAGGCCAGCAGAAAGAGCGGGGGCCAGGGAGCCCCAGGCAACCCCTCACGGCCGAGCAACTCCCCAGATGCCCCCAAGATCCCAGGATGAGAGGCAGCCACCGCCCCCCACACACACATCCGAGGAAGCCCCAAGCAGCCGAGCACCCAGCGCATCCCCCCACCGACCCCAATCCCCAACCCCAAGGCCCCCTGCCAGCATCCAGCCGCCCCCACCCACCCACACCCAAGGCAAGGCAAGGCAAGGCAAATTTATTTATATAGCGCATTTCATACTCAAGGCAACTCAATGTGCTTTACATGATAAAACATTCAATTGTTTAAAATCAATAAGAACATTTAAATCAATAAGAACAATTAAAATCATCAGTAAAATCAATTAAAATCATCAGTAAAATCATCATTACATCAACAACATGACAAAAAATCTCTCTCTCAATCATATGCAGTAGAGAAAAAAAGTGCCTTTAACTTTGATTTAAAAATGTTCACATTGGATGCTGACTTCAGCTCCGCTGGCAGTTTGTTCCACTTCTTTGCAGCATAACAACTAAAAGCAGCATCACCATGTTTACTGTGAGCTCTGGGTTCCACTATCTGACCTGTGTCCATAGATCTGAGAGACCTGCTGGGTTCATACCTGACCAACATGTCACTGATGTATTCTGGACCAAACCCATTCACAGATTTATACACCAGCAGCAGAACTTTAAAGTCTATTCTGAGGCTGACTGGGAGCCAGTGTAAAGACTTTAAAACTGGAGTAATGTGCTCTGACCTCTTTGTTCTGGTTAAGACCCGAGCTGCAGCGTTCTGAACCAGCTGTAGCTGTTTGATGCTTTTTTGGGGGATTCCTGTCAGAAGACCATTACAATAGTCCAGTCTGCTGGAGATAAAAGCATGGACCAGTTTCTCCTGATCTTTCTGAGCCATTAAACCTTTCACTCTGGAGATGTTCTTTAGGTGGTAGAAGGCTGTTTTTGTGATAGATTTGATCTGACTGCTGAATGTAAGATCTGAGTCAATCAGAACACCAAGGTTTTTGACTTGGTCTTTAGCTTTTAAAGATCGAGACTCAAGATAATTGCTGACAGCAGTCCTCTTTTCCTTGTTACCAAAGACAATCACCTCCGTCTTGTCATGGTTTAGTTGAAGGAAGTTTTCACTCATCCAGCAGTTTACTTTTTCTAAACAGTCACACAACACCTCAATGGGACCATGGTCATCTGGGTTCAGTGATAGATATAGTTGTGTGTCATCTGCATAGCTCTGATAATCAACCTTACAGTTCTGTAAAATTTGTCCTAAAGGAAGCATGTAAAGGTTAAACAGAAGGGGTCCAAGAACAGATCCCTGAGGAACCCCACAGGACATTGGTAATCTGTCAGATTCAAAGTTTCCAATGCTTACAAAATAGCTTCGCTCCTCCAAGTATGACTTAAACCATTGCATTACTTTTCCATTTAGTCCGACCCATGTTTGCAATCTGTGCAACAAAATTGTATGATCTACAGTGTCAAATGCAGCACTTAGATCCAACAGAATGAGAACAGATACTTTTCCTGAATCAGTGTTCAACCTTATGTCATTGATCACTTTGATAAGAGCAGTTTCAGTGCTGTGATGAGAACGAAAACCTGACTGAAATTTATCAAATATTTTGTTGAATGTTAAGAATTGACTCAGTTGGTTGAAGACCACCTTCTCAATGATCTTGGCCATGAATGGAAGGTTGCTGATTGGTCTATAGTTAGCCAGTATAGAGGCATCCAGTGTTCTCTTTTTTAACAGCGGTTTCACAGCAGCTACTTTCAGGGATTTTGGTACGGTGCCTGATTGGAATGAGCAGTTAATTATCTGACACAGATCAGTGACAATTGACTTTACAACAGTTTTAAAGAAGTTTGAGGGTATTGTGTCAAGGCAACACGTTGATGGATTCAGCTGCTGAACAGTTTCCTCTATTGTTTTTGGGTTCACTGTAATAAACTCTAACATTGTAGTTGACTCATCCCTCAGTGGTTGAAGCTGTTCAAGCTTTTTGTGATTTTGCTGGTTTGTTCTGATGTTTGACCTTATTGATTGTATTTTTTCATTGAAATATACAGCAAATTCATTGCATTTTCCAGCTGACAGTAATTCAGGGGCTATCTGATCTGGGGGGGTTGTGAGCTTTTCAATTACAGAAAACAACGTGCGAGAGTTGTTGACATTTTTGGCAATAATTTCAGAAAAGTATTGCTGCCTTGCTTTGAACAAGCCATCATTGAATTTTCGCAGACTTATTTTGTATAGTTCTAGATGAATTTGGAGTTTTGTTGATCTCCATTTACGCTCAGCTCTTCTACAGTCAGATTTCAAATTCTGCATTATCTCAGTCCTCCTCCAAGGTGTTTTCTGTGTGTTTGGTTTTCTCTTAGTTTTGATTGGAGCCACCACATCTATGACATTACAGACGTTTCTATTATACTCATCCAGAAGATCATCAACTGTCTCAGCACTCAATGTTGGTGTCATTGCTATGGCTTCCATAAACTGTGCACTTGTGTTCTCATTTATGTACCTTTTCTTTAAACACACATAACTAGGGGGAACAGATGTTACAGTCTCTAGGTCAAAAAAGACACAGAAATGATCAGATAGAGCTAAGTCTCTTACATCAACAGCAGAGATATCAACACCTTTAGAGATAACCAGATCCAAAGTGTGACCTTGAGTGTGTGTCGGACCAGTCACATGTTGTGTAAGACCAAAAGTATCCATTAAAGCATACAGTTCTTTGGAAGTATTGTCCATGTTATTGTCTACATGAATATTTAAGTCACCTGTTATTATTAAAAAGTTGTATTCAGTGCATACAACTGACAGCAGTTCAGCGAACTCATCCATGAATTCTCCAGAATATTTTGGGGGTCTATAAATGACTAAAAACAGAACTCTTGAATCACCCTTCAGTAAGAATGACATATATTCAAAGGAGATAAAATCACCAAATGTTATTTCTTTGCACTGAAATATTGATTTAAAAATGGCAGCAACTCCACCACCTTTCCTGCAAGTACGACACTTATTTAAATAAATAAAGTCTTGTGGCGCACTTTCATTGAGAATAGTATTACTGATACCATCATTCAACCATGTTTCATTAAGAAATAAAAAGTCCAAGTGATGTGTCAAAATAAAATCATTAATTATTAGTGACTTGTTAACAAGAGATCTAACATTAAGAAGAGCTAATTTTAAAGACTTTACTGGAGACACTGGTGGACTTTTTGGATGACATGTTATAGGAGTCAAATTTTTATCTCTATAAAGCTTTTTGCTTTTCTTTAATTTCACAATTTTACCTGTGTTACCTGTCACCACAGGAATTAAAGAAGCTGCATTAACTCCATAGGGCCCTGACTTTTTCTGGTTGTTCCTAAAAATAGAGCTATTGCAGTCTGGACCCAGCACACATCAGGCCTGTGTCGCTCTAAGTTGAACACAGCTGGCCTGAGGAGAAGAGTGATCCTGAGCCTGGTATCTTCGAGGAGGGATGGGTGGTGCAGATTGACCATGGTGGGGTAAAGGGTGGGGTGTTAGTCTTGTGCCAGCCAGAACCAGCTCGTTCATCTGGGCAGTTAAATCCAAGAAGGCAGGGGTAGGAGAGAAGCTGGATGAGGTGGAAGTAGGTGAATTTTGGGGTGAAGCAGGTGGGTCCTGAGATGCGGGGGTTGGGTTGACTTCTTCATTTTGGCGATTTTTATTTCTTGCTGGAAGCTCATTGACTCCATGTTCTTTCCTTGTTGTTTTGTTCTCCGATGGTACATGTTGTCCTCTGTCTTTATCAGAACTGATAGCAGTGTGACTGGTGAAGTAAAACAAGTTGGATGTGAAGAGTTTTACTCCAGCCTTGTTTAGACACAGTCCATCTGCTCTAAAAAGATGACGACGTTCCCAAAAAATAGGAAAATTTTCTATAAAATTTAGTGAAAGGGCAGCACAAGCCGAAGACAGAAATTTATTCAAAGAGTAAATCCTTGAGAATTTCAGATCTCCTTTGCGGACTGGAGGTATCGGGCCACTGATGAACACTTTAGGCTGTATACAGCTCACAGTTTTTAGCAGATGGGTGAAATCCAGCTTTAACACCTCAGACTCCTCCTTGGCTAAATCATTTAACCCAAAATGAATCACAACATTTTTCAAATGTGGGTAATCTGCAACGATATGCAAGATTTTGTCAGCCAGGTCTGATACTGTGTCATTAGGTAAGCAGATCACTTTCACGTTGCTGCTAAACATCTTCTGAGCATCTTTAACAGAAACGTCTCCCACTATCAGTGTGTGAGGTTGTTGCTTTGGCCTACCATGTCGCTTTTGTTTTCCTGAAGCACTTTCAGTCTTCGCAGTTCCAGAAGGTTGTGTGTTGACCTCATTAGAGCCAGATCCTAGGTCATTCAGCAGTGGGGCGAATCGATTACCCAGTTCTACATGAAACTGGGTTTGTGACTTGGTGATACTCCTGCCTTTAGCAGATGTCCACTTTTGTGCCTGGGCAGACAAGGGAGTTGATGTTGAGGCTGCAGTCTGCGAAGCCAGTGCAGGCCAGTCCGTCTCATTATTGATATCATGGCGCTTTGCTCGGCCCGTTAGCCTTTGAAGTGGATATGACTTTTTCTTAGGCTTAGCTCCCAGAGTATTCCAGGGAGGACTCGCACCTGTTGGCTTATCAACGGGAACAGGATCCTCCCTAGGCCTGATAGCTTTGTTAGCACGGGCTGGTAGCGAGTTAGCTTTATCCACTCCGCTGTTTTGAAACAGCGGCACAGTCGTATCATTATCATATCCACAGTGTCCATTAACCTCAATGTTTACTTGTATTCCTCGCACTGTAGTCTCCAGTTCAGTAATCTTTTGGAGAAGACTGCTGTATTCTGTTGTGGAAAGAGCCATTCTTCTGCTAGTTAGCTTGCTACTTGTAGCTAGCTAGCTTGCTACTTAGCTTTCCAGTTGAGCCAGCAAATAAAAAAGCAGTAGATGATTACCTCAGAGCCAGAGTCAGATGGTAAATGATAGAGTTTGATGTTGAGGTATCGTATCATTTCTCAGAAGAAAAAGTTCATGTTTAGTAAATAAATTCCTCTGTGAGCTCCGCTCTGCTCTTTTGCTGCTGTCAGCTCAGCTGCCGGAAGGGTAATTGCACCCAACCCCTCGAGGGAAGGGCCCAGAGAGCCCCCCGCCCGAGACCCCAGCAGAGGAGCCAAGGCCCCCGCCCAGGAGACGGCCAGAGCCGCGCAGAACGGGCAGCCGGCGGGCGCCCGCCGGTGGGCCCAGACCCCAGGCCAGAAGGACCCAGAACGGAAGCAGCACCGAGAGCAGCGCCCCCAGGGACGACAGCCACGCCCATAGTCGCCGAGGGCACCAAGGGGATGATGCAAGCTGCCTCGCCGGCCCCCAGGCGCACCGACCAGGCACCCCAGAGCGCGCCAGATCGCCTTTCCTTGATGCCGCCCGCGCGATGCGCCCCAAACCGCCACCACAGGAGAGAGGGACCCCAATGGCACACAACCGATGCGGAGCAGTAGCCCCCAGCCAAAGGTGCAGAACCCACCCACCCGTCCGCAGATAGCAGGACAGACCTACCAAGCGGCCAATACCAACCTCAACCCCCGGAACAGCTAGAGCCGCCCCCCAGCAAAGAGCACCACCCCGGAGCACCAAGCAACCCCGCCCCAACCCCGGCGCAGACGCCGGCACCACCCAGCGCGCCCACCTCCCACACCGGCGCGGCAAGCCGACCCATACGCCGCGAGGCACGCCCCCAAGGCAACCAGGAGACGAGACAAGCGCCAAGCCCCACCCGCAGGGAAGGGTCACCCCCACGCCCCACCAGGCCGGCACCGCCCGGAGAGACCCCGCGAAGGGAGCCCCCAGCAACACTCCTCCACACCCCCCAGAGACCCACCGCGCCGAGCAGCACAACCGGAGACCACCCGCGGCAACCCCCCGAACCGCGGCGGCCATACGGAGCACGGCGGGACCCCCCCCCCCCAAGGCGGAGCCAGGCACCAGCCACATCCCCCAGCAGTTCAGGAGGCGATCCCCACCGCCAGCTGGCCCACAGCGGCCCGCCCCGCCAAAGCAGGCGGCAACCGCGCAGGAGAGAGGCCAGCTCCCACACCAGGGCCAGCATAGGCCCCCACGACACCACGACATAGCACCCTCCACAGGTGGGCGGCCCCGGCCCCCCCTGACAAGAGAGGACGCCACCAACCACCCAAGCAGGGCCACCCCGCCAGCCACGGACCGATAGGTAGGCGAACCCATGCTCCCCCAGCCAGGCACCGCAACCCCACATCAATGTCGCCAGCAGAGCCCCCCCCACCCACGGAGACCACCCCCAATCACCCCCGCACCGACATGAGACACCCCCGACGCCAGCACAGCCCGGAGGACAGCGGGCCCCAGCCACTAGCCCCACCCCGCCCAAGGCGGCGCAGCACCTCGCTGAACCGCAGCCCGTCCACGGGCAGACGGTGGGGGGGGGGCACCCGGAGACCCCCACCCAGACACGGCACCGTTTATTTTCTCAGAGTTCATAAATGTATCTATACTTAGAACCTGAGAATTTATTGATTTTTTTAATTTTTGAATTAATTGGTGTTTTATTTTATTAATAATTGTACATTCTTACAAACCTCATACAGATGCCTTTGTGGAAAATAAATAAAGTCGTAATTGTGGTAGATTTGGTCTCTTCCTTTTTAAGTTTCTACATGAGATGTTTATGTATGCAAGGGACCCGTACCAAGATTTATTACCAAAAATAAAAATTGTACTGGAGTACAATTTCAATCAAGTAACAGTAAATTCTTCTACTTTAGTAAATATATCAGCACTCTTTATACCTCAGTGTTTCACTTATAGTGACCCGTGTAGTAGTGAGTAACGTACTTACTGTAAATAATCAGGCTGACAGACGAGTGATGAGAGATTCATGGAAAACAGAAACAAAAGAAACGGGAGGAAATATTAGTGAAAAGAGCTTTTGTGAATTTTGTCATTTTTTTCTGTTTTTTGTGAATTGTTTTTTAAATGATCAAGATACTTGGAAATCTGACAGGAACATCCATCTTTTGGCGACTCCTGCTGCACGCTCTGACTCTGTACCCATCACCGTTATTTTCATCAGTCTGTTAATCGTATCTATAGCAACCAGGGGTGGAAAGAGAACAGAAAAAGTCTACTTAAGTAGAAGTACTGTTACTTTGATGACATTTTACTTAAGTCGAAGTAAAGTTACTAATCAAGTAAAAGTAAAAAGTTGATCATTTAAAATGTACTCAGAGTAAAAGTTCTCTCCCATGCAAAAAAAAAGTACAAAAATGTGTATAAAGATCAAACTAGGTTCTTTTTTATTATTATTATTATTATTATTAGAGAACATTTAACACTAGCATGACCAGAGTGGTGTCATTTGACACCTATACCTATAAAGTCCAAGCTGGTGTCAGATGGCGGGTGTGAACAACTCAGCTTGTGACCATTGTTATGTTACTGAGGCCCCTCAGCTAGGGTGGGGGGGTGGCTGGGTAGGTTCAGGACACAAAGACCTTTTGTATTCTCTTTTGTGTTTCCCATACAGCAGCTACATAGAGGTTGCAACTTATATTTCAACTTTTGCAACAGAAAGTAGTAAGTAGTAATAGTGAGACGGCAACAGTTTGTTTGCTGCATTCTTGGTGAAATTTATTTAATAGAGATTTTGTGAACAATTCTGGCACTGCCACACCTCCTTTATGCATTTGCCACATGCAAACTTGTCACAATACATACAACGCTTGGTGGCACGGTTTTTCCTGCAGCAACACTTCACCTGGCACAATGCCCTTTTCCCCACATCAGGTGTGGGTGGTTGTTGCTGAAGGTTTTGCTCATTCACCTCCTTGGCTGCCATATGAGACTGGGCAAGCTCATTTGCAAGCTCCAGCAAGAAGTCCACCCTTCTCTCCTTGACCCCAGTGCATGCCTGATAAAGCACATGTGCGTTCAGCGCTGCAATGTCAATCATGTTGTAAAACACAGCGACTGGCCAACGCCGTGTTCCTGAACGCACAGTGTACTTTCGAACCATCTGGTCCATGACGTCCACACCGCATTTCATGCTGTTGTAGTCGGTGACTGTGTTCGGCTTTTTTTTCCGAGTAGCCTCAGTCTCCACCACGCTGTGCACGCTACTGAGGAGGCAGACAGTCTTCTTTCGTTTGGGCACATAAACAGTCAGTGTGGCACCAGAGGTTGAAAACACTTCTGTGCTGAATTCCTCACGGGCCAAATTCTTTTTAGCTGAATCTGGAAGCTCCCGGCGAATCTTATTGACTGTGCCAAGGAGGGTGGTCTTCCGGCTGTGCAGTCGACGTGCTAGTGACAATGAAGTGAAAAAATTGTCGGTTGTAACAGTTCTTCCTTTGTCCATAAACGGTTCCATAAGCTTCATCACCACATTTTCAGACAATCTCTCCCCAGGTGGACGACTGGGGTCTTTGCCAAGATATGGGATGATTTTGCACACATACTTGGATTTAAGGTCACATGCCACACAGAACTTGATACCAAACTTGTCCGGCTTCGTACTTCCGCATTGGGTCAAAGGTTAAGAGGGATAATGTCAGCATAACTGATGGTGTAAACAGAGATTTAGATTGTTTTTCCCTGTTGAAGCATTGATTCTTTGTGCATCTTGTGCACTTTCTTCAAATTTGTAAAATAATAGCTTAATAAAATAATCATGGACCTGGTTAGTGAATGGTGGACCTCGTGAATTTACCTTTTTAAAGTGAGAACTCAAACAGTCCTTTTCACACTCAGGAATCTCGCTTTACCATAAATAGCAACAATACATTTTATTTATAAGCACTTTTCAAAAACAATAAAGGTAAATAGTGAATACTGTTAATACTGTTTTTCTTTTTCTAATTTTATTTATTGTGGTTTATTAATTGATCACAACACACATGGCTCATATTAATTTGGCCATTCTTATCCAATAATTCCATATAATGTAATTTGGATTAACAAACATCTACTTGGGAGAAACTGGTTTCTCAACACTGGCCATCATTTACACCAACCCCCAAAGTTTGTCACTGCCCAGCTGCACATTCCGATCGAAAGGCTTTATTTACATAAGAGAGGTGGCCCACTGAGTTGCAAATGAGTGTCATTTGGCGGCCTCTGGGCAGGGCAACAGGAGTAAGAAAACCTTGGGCATGCTAGTGTTAAAAAAAATGTGCATGAGAACAAGACATGGTGTGGCTAACCTGGATAAATAAAACAATTCAATGAGGTGTTTGTGTCAATACATCCAATGTGTCAGAGCATCTAATAAAACATTTTCTAGTAAGAAAACTATTCCTATCTTTAGGAATCTCTGAAAGCAAGAAATGCTGACAGTATGGTCAAGAACTTCAAGAACTGCCTTCTTTCACCTCCGTAACATTTCTAAAATCAGATCTATCCTGTCTCAGGGCGACGCCAAAAAGCTAGTCCATGCTTTTGTTACCTCTCGACTGGATTATTGTAATTCTCTTTTAGCAGGCTGCCCGAGCAAGTCGCTTAAGACACTTCAGCTGGTTCAAAATGCTGCAGCACGTGTACTGACTAAAACTAGGAGAAGAGATCACATTACTCCCGTATTAGCCTCTCTGCATTGGCTTCCCATAAAATATAGAATAGAATTCAAGATTCTTCTTCTCACTTATAAAGCCCTAAATGGACAGGCACCAGTCTATCTCAAGGAGCTTGTAGTGCCATACAATCCCCCCAGAACACTACGCTCTCAAAATGCTGGACTACTCATTGTTCCATTCGTCTCTAAAAGTAGTATAGGAGGAAGAGCTTTCAGTTATCAGGCCCCACTTCTCTGGAACCATCTACCAACCATGGTTCGGGGGGCGGACACCCTCTCTACCTTTAAGGTTAGGCTCAAAACATTCCTCTTTGGTAAAGCTTTTAGTTAGGAACCAGCTCATAGCTCATAGTTAAGATGCAATAGGCATAGACTGTAGAGGGGGGGGGTCTGGCATACTCGGTTGGAGAGAGGTTGGAGAGGGCGTTAAGAGAGAGGTCATTTAGGTTAGAGAGGGACCGGAGAGGGTCCCATTCCTCTCTCAAACACTCCCTCTATGTCTGCTTCTTCCCTTGTGTGTTTGCTCCTGTACTCCTTCTGGCTTTTGTCTTGCAGGTCCGTGGGATCCTCAGTGTGGAGTTACAGAGTCTCAACAACTCTGTCTCCACCCTTTCCTCTGCACACACCCAACACAGCATAACGTGGATGGCTGTTCATCATAGGAATGGGATCCACACAAGGTTCCTGCTGCTTAACAGAAGGTTTTCCTTGCCGCCATGATGAATTCATGTTGGGTGTGGGATACATATGTATGTGTATATACGTATATATGCATATGTGTGTATCCATAAAATGAAGAGTCCGTCCTTAAGACTGCTCTACTGTAAAGTGTCTTGAGATACCATTGGTTATGATTTGGCGCTATACAAATAAAGATTGATTGATTGATTGATGTTCTATAAAGTCTATAAAACATTGTAGGTGGAATGTCAAAAACTTTGTATTTATTCATTTAAAACAAACTGTCTAATGAACAGATTACATTGATTATGCATAAACATCAAAGAAAACCAATAAAATGCTTAATGAAATGATGAGGTAATAGTGCTTGTGTCAGTGCAGACATTTACAGTAACAGAACCAAGCTCAGGGTAAGTGTTTCACCGCTTCAACAAAGTGGATGAAAGACGTACGACCCCTTATTCTAACGTAATATCTGAAAGCTATGACTTACACAGATGGCAGTAGAACCCATCTGGTGACTCTCCCACGATGGAACCTGGAAGTAGAACCCGTCTTGTGCCTCGTGCTGGTGTCCATGGACAGTCACATACTGACCAACTTGTAAATAAAAATAAAAATTGATTGTATTTCATATTTCTGACCACCATCTCTGTCGTTTAATGTAGAAAATTAAGTGTTGGACATTTTCTGATATCAGCAAAAGCTAATGTTATCTCCCAAGAACAGCATGTTTTTATATCTGCAAACAAAATAGAATTTTGTTCATCTTACATTTCATCTTTTTAATCCCAGTTTGAAACCTAGATTAAGGAGTTTAGCCAACAAACAGTATTTCCTGTTTTTATTTTTCTCTAGAGTAAAAATCAGAAATGTTAAGTTTTGTTTAACAATCTTCAATATCACTTGTTTAGTATCATGTTAATGTTTTCATGTATTTACAATAAAGGTTTTATTTTAAACTTTAATGCTTATTTCGAGCTAAATAATTAAACTATTTTGTAAAGTCAAAATGTTTCTTTTCCTTCAATATTGTGAGTTCATCTTTTTATTCCTACTGTTGACTTTATGTGGAGAACGATTAAAAACTCAGACTTTCTTAAATTCAGCCAAACATTGCAGAGTTCTGTTCATCCTCTCAACCTCATCCTTCTTTGTAGTGCATTGTATTTCACAGTTTCAGGGTGATCAATATGCTGTATTACTGCAATATGTTCAATCAAGGCTTAGACTATGTTTATTGTCATTTAAACTTAAACTTTACAGTACAGATAAAATGTGGTTGCATTGGCTCGTATTGCAGGATAAAAAAACAGCAGCAACATAACAATAAATTTACACAACAAATTTTTGGTCGACTTATTTTTTTAAAACAAAGAGGAAATAGGTTTATTACTAAAAATGCCAGTAGGCTAAATGGATAAATTAGATAAATCAAACAAGTGATAATTCTGAATAAGATGTTTTCTTATGTGCTAACAGATTATTGTTATTTTTTTCCATTATATATTATTCCTCAACAGGTCAAATTCAGTGAAAAATTCCTAAACTGTATATGACATTACATTATGATGTTTTTTAAGTGTGGAGGAGTAGGGGGTACATGGCTTTAGGTTCAAAGTCTGAAGGTGTATTAAACTGTGAAAAGTTTGGAAACCACTGTCCTATGAAATATTTTGGATTTTCATGTCAATGGTTGCGAGTTCGAGTCCCGGTTAGCAGATTTTGTGTGTTTATTTTTTGCTCAACAATTTTTTCATTTGAAAAAGACATTACACAGGCCATTTTTATGAATTCACTTAGTTGATACAGTTTAATTTGGTTGTTGTAATGTAACTAGGGTATTCACTTACAAATGTCCACAACTGTAACTGTAAAAGTGAAACTTGCTGAAATAAAACTACAAACAAGTTGTCATCAGTCTAAAAAACAAAGAGCTACAGGTAGATGTGAAACTAAATAAAATAAACTCAAACCCTGTAGCAGTCATGTGACAAATCAATCAACAATTCTTGTTGAGAAAGATTATTATTATTCTGGATCAAGTGGAAACAGAAAATATAAAAAAAATAGTTTTATTTTTAATTTGTTTATAATGTAGGGAAGATATTTTATACATAAATGTAGCTGAAGTCTAAAGCCACAAAAATGGCACCACTTTAAAAAGAAAATAGACTAATAAAAGGCCTCTTTACATGGAGTATAAGACAAAAGAACTATGGAAATGTAACGCTCTTGCTCCCTCTAATTCTTTGAGCAAGGCTCTGGGACTCTTTAATAAATAGTATTGAATTTTTAATTAGCCTATCCCAACCGCAGATTTATTAAGATAAAATAGAAACAGGAAAAACACATGCCCATTAAATATTTCACCACATATAATAAATACCAAAAGTAGGGATTAATAATGCTTTATATCAAAGTTATTATTTTCTTTTTGAATTAACCAAACATAAAAAAATCACTGTTTAGACAATCAAAGATTTATGTACGGTAAAAATAAAACACAACAAATGTGGACCCACTGTAATAAAATAAAACAAAATAAACCCTGAAAAAGCCAGCATATAAAAATAAAACAAGTTCAGGCCTGTATTTCAGGGTGTTCTCCTCCCCTCACTTCCACACTGATGGAAAATGGCGGATCTCCGTGGTGCATTCAAGGTCCAAACTCTCCACGTGGTGTTAGCTCCTCCAATGGTGAAAATCCTCTCTCCGACAGCAACAGTCCACTTCACACCACACCAGCCTAGTTTCTCCTCTCGTTTCCCGAGCAGGACAGGTGGATGGCTGATTGACGCCGTAGCACTGAATCACTCTGCTGGACAAGCTAAGCTAAATGCTAACAGGCTAATGTTCATCCGTCGGTCTGACGTACAACTCTCACACAGAGTCCGCTCAGTAGACTGTGTCGGGTTGACAATCTCACGTCTGTGTGGCTGGTCCTCTAAAACATGAACTCTGAACATGGACTTCCTTTTTTCTTTTCTCTCTCAACTTTATCTGCTCTGTCTCCTTTTCTTTCTCTTCTTTCTCCATTCCTCTTCTTCTCTCTACACCTTCCATGGCTCTTCATTTCCTCCACAGCACCTCCTCTGGTCACTTTTGGTCACTACACATATACTCTTCAAACCAAACAAAACATATTCTTCGCCTTATACAATTGGTTTAGTTTACATACAAAAATAAACATTCCTTTTCAAGTAACAGAAAAATACACATGTTTTCAAATGTTCAGAGATTAATAAAACAAATAACCTCCTTAATCAGTGAACATCTTCTAACATTTACTAACACCCAAGCTTTTTTTTTTACTGGGCTACAGAAACTTTGGACAGTTTAGAATCCTTAAATCTGTTAAAGTAAAAGTACCACAAGTATTAAAAAAACTGTGATAGCAAATAAAATTATCTTTAAACTTTTGTTCCTAATGTATGTAATTGTGATCCGTCTATGTACAACAATGATAATACCTAATGCATTAATTTGACAAACTATAGTTATTAATCATGTTCCAAATGATATGAACCCAGAAAAGGTAGTGTCATCATCTCCTCCAACCAAACCTTATCCCCCAAAATAATACTCTTATAAAGTACATATTGAAAATATTAGTTAATTACAGTGTTTAAGTGGATTAAATTAAAGCAGAATTAAGTGTTTACAAGATAGAGGAATTATTTAAATTCAGAACTGAAATCGGAATAAACCAGCCACCTAATTCAGATTTAAGTTTAATTTGGAATTCAGTTTGCATTAAGAATTAAATGTTTACAAGATGATTTAACTTTTATTCTGAATTAAAGAGGAATTAAAGCTCAAATGTAAACGTGACCAGTGACAAAAAAAAAAAAAACTAAGCTGATTGAATAAATAAAAGTACTGAGTAATGACATCAGAGGAAATGTAAAATTATCCCCTAAAAATAATACTAAATGTCAGTACATTAAATTAATTTGTTCACACTGTATGTATACATGTACAACATAGGAAACAGTTTGTTGACATTACTTAAAAGTGAACGGTTGCCGTGGCAGCAAGATGAAAGAGAACCAAACAAAACTAAATCTTCAGTTGCTTTTCTCACTACAAGTGGTTCAGTAGTAAAATATCTCTGAGTGTCTTTGTATCAAAAAGTAAAACAAACATTTTTGTGAAGTTTGAAAGGTTAAATAGTAAAGACCTGAGTGAGGAATGGCTGCTACAGGTAAGACACAATTTACAGACATAATATGAGGATTCATTTTAATCTGCTAGGATGAAAGAACACTGTAGTCATTGAAGGAATCACTAGATTTTATTTCAATAAATAAATATATAAAAGTATGGATTATCCTTAGAAAATCTATTAACTTTGGTTATAATATTTTAAAAATATTTTCCTTCAAAAATAAGTTTAATATCTTATGTAGATGATAGTGTTTGAAGCAGTTTGAGAGCTTTCAGAGCCAAAGGTGTGTGTATGTAATACATAAAATAAGGGTGTTTGACTTCAATATTTACAGAATAGATGTGATATATCAGGAGGAGCTTCAGACTATTTATTACTACTTAATATGTTTTTACTGTAAAAAGTAACATGGCTCATACTGTGAGTGTACCAACAGAAAATGAGGATGTCCTACACATGCAGTCAATGCAGAGACAGGACTTCACATATGAATCAGATTTACAGGCCTACTATTTTTATTTGAACCCAAACTTTAGAAGTGACAGAACAAGATGTGATTTCCATGTTTGTGTGGGTCTTAGTGTTGAAATAGTGAATGCATTGATGAGTGTGACAGACTAAATGTATTATAGAACTGGGATAACCCATATGAGAATCAACTGAAACTATTTATTATCAGAAAATAAGCTATTTCAAAAAACTAAGCTGACAGGAGAGAAAAAGTTCAGAGTAATAATAAGGGCATCAATAGAAATGTAGTGTAAAAAATATTCAGCATGAGGTCGGCTACGGATTTCAATATGTATTTCAATAAATTAATGACCATTTGACTAAAACTGATCATTTTAGTCAATTTCAAAGTGATGACACTGCAAAGGATGGATGAATATTTCTAGATCCTTCAAGTTCATTCTGTCTCTTCTATCCTTCAGGGGGAGCTGATTCTATGCTGATGTTACAGGTGAATGGAGGATTGTGGAACCACTCAGCTGTGACAGCAAACATGGTGAGAAATGAATGGATTGAAGTTTGGTTGCTGACGTCCATGTGGATGTGGATGGACAGCCAGTGTTCTTTCTAGGAACACATTTAAAAAATGTTTGTTTGGTTCCTTCTCTGTGTTTAATCTCTAACTGTTCTACAGGACTCTGGAAGCCAGAACAAAGTGACACCTCAACGTTCTCAGGACCATGAAGCTCAGCCACAACAAAGAAACAAATCTAAGAGAAAAACTTCAGAGCAAAGAGTTCAACAGCAGAGCCAAGCTGGAGTTAAAGCTAAACATACATGTGACCAGTGTGGAAAGGACTTTACCTGGAAATCAAACCTCACTCTACATCAAAGAATCTATTCTGGAGAAAAACTCTTCATCTGTGACGAGTGTGGAAAAGCTTTTGCTCGGAAGGATCACCTGAAGACCCATCAGCTTGTTCATGGTGGAGAGAAACCTCACACTTGTGATGAATGTGGAAAGACTTTTAATGTATCTGGAAACCTCAGTCAACATGTCCTCATTCATCATGGAATCAAAGCTCACAGATGTGAACAGTGTGGAAAAACCTTCACACACAGATCAAATTTAACTCTGCACATGCAGACTCACTCCAGAACAGTGTTGTATCGCTGTGACCACTGTGGGAAAATATATAAACAGAAACAAACCCTCATCCACCACCTGAGATCTCACACTGGACATGAAGTGTGTCCCTGTGACCAGTGTGACAAAGTTTTTACAACATATAAAGATTTAAAACGTCACCAAATCAGCCACTCATCAGAAAGACCTCATAAATGTGACACATGTGGAAAATCTTACAAGTGGAAATCTGACCTTAATCACCACCAACGAGTTCATGAGAAGAATGTTTTCAGATGTGATGAGTGTGGGAAGACCTTCAGCACTTCATTTGTTCTCCACTCACATCTCTGTGTGGATGGAGACATGGAGCAGGAATCATCTTCAGATCCCAGCGACACACGGATGGTGACGACACCTTCTGGTTCCAGTGTTGGACTGAAGAACCCAGAGATCAGGCTGCACAGGATTCCAACATAAACCTGCTGTCAGCTGGAAAATGGACACCGACAGTTCAGGAAGTTGTTGATCTGGTCTGGTTGAATAAATAAATGTGACACATTGATTCCAGTGCTGATTGTTTTTTTTACACTGATTTTATTCCTTTGAATCATCACTGAAAGTGTACAAATATCAGGTAATTTAAAAGAAAATATCATGAAAATTTCTTTACTTTGTGTGACAATTTTGAAAGTGTGTAACAAGTTTTATTGTGTGTATTTAATCAAAATCATAAAGATGAGACAATGAATGTATTAACAGCAGCAATGGTCTGACAACAGGATGCTGAAAATTGATTACTATAATGTAGGAAATGATTTTTTTCTGGAGGGAAGCTATCTACATCAAATATTTAGTTTATATTAATATTGTTTCTTGTATTAATGATTATTTTTTGTGTTTGCTTTGTACAGGAGGAATAATTCATTCAACTGTAAGTTTTAATAATTAAAATGCATTTACAGGAAGAGAGAGAGTGATTTTAGTCTTAGATTATCACAAAGGTCAGAGGTCATGATAACCACAAAGAACACATACATCTTTTAGAAAGAAAAACACAGTAAAAAGGTTTTTCTAATAGATTATAAACAGTTCTTAGAATGTTCTGTAAGAAGATGATTTGATGATTAGAAGAAGAAGAATTCTCTTCAGAATCCACCAACATGTAGAAAAAGCTTGTCCATCAGGAAGAACAGTTTCACTGTGTTGACCAGCGTTCCTGGTTTACTCCTTCAAAGTAACTAAATACTCTTGTTCTGTTGAGCAGCTACACTGTGTTGCCTTGTTAAAACAACTACAAGCTTTTATATACTTTTATCATTCAACATGACTTTAACCTAATAATTTAAAGTCACATTTTTACCAGAAACACAATATTTATTACTGTAATGAATAGACAAATATAAATAAGGACAACTGTACTTTGAATTATCAGTGAGAGAACAGGACACGTGCTGGGTGGTGGTGTGTATTAACTGTTGGTTTTGACCTAAAGGGTGAAAGTTCTGTGATGTGGTCGTACGTACGTGCTATGAATTCTTTGATAGATTAGACACTTACACAAATTAATTTCATTATCAGAGTGTTGTACTGACGTAGGTATAATAAATACTATCTACAGTCATTAGGACCTCTTACAAAGTCCAGCAGAAGAGCTCACCTACTCCAGGGTCAGCCTTCTATGAGGCACAGTCCTGCCATGCCCCTCCCTCATCCTGACGGGATCCACCAAACAAAGAACATAGGGAGATGTTTGTATGAATATTCATTAAACTACTATCTAACTGCTCCCTTGGTGTCTGTAGTTAGCAGCCCACTGCTACCCCTCTGGGAAAATGGGTCAAAATACAGAGAAGAATTTCACTATGTTGATCAATAAAGTTACATTATTTTATTTATTATTTTCTACCTGTCAGTTGATTATCCAGATGTGTCGCTGGTTTGGCTGGTCCTGAGCTCTACGTCTGGTGTCAGCAGTGAAAGTGTGGAGATGTTATCTCTGTGTGGCTACCGTTAGCTGGAGGTTAGCTGTGGGCTACATGGTGCTGTGGTGTGATGGACGTCTGATGGTGGCTCAGAGTGGGAGTTGTTGTGCTAGAATGTTCTCCTGTGCATCAGGACTTAAGGCCTGTCTGAGGGAATGGGTGAGGAAGCTCCTGTTACGGTCCGGTGTGGGTGTGGACCCAAATGCAGAGAGAGAAGGAGGCAGGATCTAAGCATAACGTTCCTGGAACCAGTCCATGTCTTTATTCTCCAAAACAAAACAAAACTTAAATCCAAAAGGGCAGGAGGAACAGGGAACAAAGACCAGACGCAGCAGGACACGATGAGGGCCGACAGCATACACACACATTAACAATGATCCCACAGTCATACTGTGGACCAAGCACTCAGTTAAATAGTGGAGGAGGCTTGATTGGGATGGACCACACCTGGGTGAAAACATGAGGGAGCTAATCAGTCCCAACCAAGCATACAGACATCACTGTGGGGTGGAGCCACAAACAGGAACACCCTGAAACACAGACAAGAGTTAAAACACAAGACTAGACTCAAACCAAATAAACAAGACACAGAATAACTTAAGAGACCCCAAATGATAAATAATTAACAGAATATGACAGCTCCATACTCATACACATGACTTATTTACCTGTGATGTACCATGGTGATAATTGATAGTGAAACTCTTGCTTGTTTGAAAGTAGCAACAGTAGAACTATATTTGTGTGTAAATATTACTCATGTTAATGTGTATTAATAGTAGGCTAGGCTAACGTTGCATTGCTATTCCATTTCAATACTTATATTATGAAGCTATAGACTGGTCATATTATATGGC
>NW_021145223.1:0-59948 GCF_900634775.1 Gouania willdenowi | reverse complement strand
CATCCCTTTCTTCAGTTCCTCCTCAGAGTTGGTTATGGAATATATATATATATATATTTTCTAATCCCCTTGGCACCAGACCCAAATATTCATGTGCACCCCTGCTCATGGACATAATTGTGGTTTTACCTCGTTATGAACAGGAAGTCTTAATAATACAGCTACAACACATGCACTAAACATTCTTTACTTTGATATTATATTTTTGTCAGCTCATAAGAATGAAAAGTTTTTCTCAAAAACTAAGCTTTGAACACTGAACATTGATTTATTCTAGTATTTAAAGGTTTTGCAAAACATTTTCATATTTATAATTTTAAGGGTTAAACTATGATGTTTTTGTATTTACAGAGATATTTGTAAAACAACCATTTAGTATTATTATTTCTGTGGTTTATTGCACTTTTTTCCAGTCAACATAGACATAAATCTACACATATTCAAAGTTTAAAATGTATTGTGTGAAAAATACTCAAAAAAATATATATCTGACCATAAACAAATCGGTGGCTGTCTGTGGTTTTATGACAGTAAGAAGTGTTCTTTTATTTGGTCTGTTACTTATTTGGAGTGGTTAGCATTAGCTCTTAGCCCAGTTGGTGTGTTAGCTTAGCATAGTTAGCTTTAGTTGAGTTTCCAGTTCATAATCATTGCTACAGGTTCATCTCTGTCCCTGTGTTTGTGGAACTTTGGGTGGACATGACAGAGGAACTTGAATGGCTTTCCTTTGTTGGATGGTTGTCTGGTTTTAACCAAGTAGCGGTCCATGATGTAATAAAATAAATGTGAGAGGGATTCTGGTTTATTATTACAAAAGCTGCATTTTTTGTCGGTGTCTAAAAGTTTGGAGAAATACAAATTGGATGGAAAAATATTGTATAAGATTTTATTTAATCCTGTTATTAAAACCAAATTTGTAAGGCAGTGTCCAAGCCTTTTCTCAATTAATGTTTGTAAAAAGGTTTCCCCAAAAGGCCTTTTTTCCTGGAGATATTTTCCTCTTTTCATGGAATGTATTCTGTATATGTTTGTTTGTGCACTTTCAGTCCATGATATTTAAACCATTTACCATTAGAAGACGTTCCACTCTTAGGGTTTCTTGAAACTGAAGATGACTTTTCATTAAAAGGAATAAATCACCAGGAATAACTTTGGTTACAATGTTAAATTCTTTGCTAGTAACAGGGAATGATTTGATTAGGAGGAAACGCTTATAGCTTAGTAATGCTTCTTCAGAGTCAAAGAGATCACTTATAGAAATAACACCTCAATCAACCCAGTTTTGTCTAAATGTTGTTTTCCTTCTGATCGAAATGTTTTCATTATTCTAAATTATAGATTTGTGTGGGGAGAAATTGTGAGAGTAACATATTTTCCAAGCCAGAATAGCCTGTTGATAAAATATACATAATTGTAAAGTTAATTTTGGCTATATTGTAATTACAAGTGAGTAGAAAACGAAGACCACCAAGGTTGTTAAATATATTATTTGGAATAAAATACCAGATAGAATTAGGAGTTTTGAGACATTCCTTTATCTATTTAATTTTAAAAATATAGTTCAAATCAACAAAATGTAACAGTTCAAAACCCCCTTCTTTCCTGGATCCTGAAAGTTTATCTTTTTTTTTATATCGTGCTTTTTATTTTTTCAACTAAAGTTGAAAAATATTTTGTTCATTTCTTTAGACGTTGATTCCTGAACAAATAGAGATAAAGCAGGATATATTAGTCTAGAGATACCTTCAGCTTTCCTTAGGAAAATTCTTCCAAACATTGTCAAATCACGTTGGAGCCACATGTTCATAATATTTTGTGTTTTCTTAAGTCGTGGAAGAAAATTTTGTTGTTGTCTAGTCATCATGTTTTTTGTGATTGACAGTTTTCTTGAATGGTATATTACATACATTCTCACTATCTGAGGTGGCGGTTGACGGTCGCCCGTGCACCGGTGGGGGGCATTGCCCCGTGGCCTGCGCTGTCTGGTGGGGGGCGGGGCCTGGGCTGCTGTTCTTGCGCCGGCTGGGGCTGTGCGGTCCTGCTGGGCTGTAGCCGGTTTGTGGGCTGTGATGGGGTGGCACCCCCAACGGGGGCTTGGCCCAGGGGCTAGGGCTCATTGCGCGGGCAGTATCGAGAAAAGGCGATCTGGCACACTCTGGGGTGTTCAGTCGGTGCACCTGGGGGCCAGAGGTGCGACTTGGTGCCCTAGGCAGCTATGGCCATGGTTGTCATCCCTGGGGGGGGGGGGGGGGGGGGGGGGGGCTGCTCTCTCTGCTGCTTCTGTTCCCTGGTCCTTCTGGCCTGGGGTCCGGTCCCTGCTGGCTCTGGGCACGGAAGGTACTAAAACCTTCTTTTCTCACATCTTCAGTGGTTTCATTGAGGGATTCTGGGAGGTTCAAAAGCTTCAGGTTCCAACGTCGACTGTACTGTTCAGTTTCTTCAATTTTTTTATCTCGTTCAAGGAGGTGTTGATTCATCACATGCATTTTGTCATTAGTTGACTTTGTCACATTCTTGTATGGCATTATAGAAATATGGGCCTGTTTAAGACGTCAGTTTGTCGTATCTTCTATTGCGTTTACAGCATCAGTGCCCAAAACATTACGGAGCTCAGGTGAAACGATGCTCACCGGACGCTATCTTGACTTCCCCCCTTGTTTTGTGTTGTTGTATAACAAGTTTACAGTCAGGATTTGACATGTGTGAATTGAAGATTCTTCTTCTTTTTGGGATTTATTGGCAGTTTGCACTCAGGTGCATTACCGCCATCCACTGGTTACAAAACTGACCGAAAGACTGATATTTATTAGGCCGGACTCAAAACGCCACTCACTTTGTTCTTCTTCTTCTTCTTGAGACGCTCAGAGCCCTTTTTTTGAAATGGAGCCCGGGGGCCCACCTCTATTTCTGTACATTTCCAAATGTATCAATCAATCAATCAATCAATCTTTATTTGTATAGCGCCAAATCATAACCAATGGTATCTCAAGGCACTTTACAGTAGAGCAGTCTTAAGGATGGACTCTTCATTTTATGGATACACACATATGCATATATACGTATATACACATACATATGTATCCCACACCCAACATGAATTCATCATGGCGGCAAGGAAAACCTTCTGTTGTATGGGGAAATAGTTTTGTGATATATCGATTCAAAGGCAATTGAACATAGATTATGATTTTATGTTGCACAATTTGATTTGTTTTATTCGGTGGAACTGAGTCATTTGACTGAATTCTCAGGAACGTGGTACGTGCTATTCTGCACTGAGATGTTCCGCGGGCCCAGCTGTAGTTAATCCAAAGTTGTTCATCAACATTACACATTATGTCTTCTCTCACCATCCATAATAACACTGATTGTATCTCTTTGAATTACTGTAAACAAATATTGATAGTTATTTTCCTTTTCTTTTATTGTTTTGTTTCTTGATATAATTTTATAATTAAATGTTTTCATCAACAATAAATAAACTTACACTAAACTAAAAGTAAATAGTAATGACAAATCATTATTAGTTTATACATAAATCTTCATACAATAATAAGGTGGGGTTTTTGGCCCTATTGTTCCCGTAAGGATGCATTATTATTAATATTATTATTATTATTATTATTTTTTATTCATTCAGTTTATTTCCGACATGGTTGCATTCACAGTTTTCTTTTTCTCTTTTTTTTTTTTTGTACATGCCGAAAAAGGAGACGAGAGAAGCAGGTTGCTTATCCGAGTCCTGTCCCCTGTTTTGAACACAGAAAATTTACATCAGAGCTCGTCTCTCTGGTCAAACATTCTTTGGTTCTGAAAACATTTCTTTTTTTTTTTTTTATTCTTCCTCTCCATCGTTGTTCGTGTCATCCTTCTTCCCCGTGGATTTCATTCCCAAACGTTGTTTGTGTTGTTCCAGTTCAAAAGAAAAGTTCATCTTCTTTCTCATTGATGTGTTGATCTTGTATTCTTGAAAAAATGTTTTTTTTTTTTATATCTAGCCAAGTTTGCAGCTTGTTTTGTCTTTGCATCAAGGTTATTCCAGCTGGTAATAGCTCTGTTGACATTTTTCAATGTTAGATTTAACCCTTTCTTGTATAAACACATTATTATGTCTTAGGTCATAAGCAGTGTGTTTGTATGTGAAACGTTTTTGTATTTGATATGGGAGTGTTTTTAGTGATGCCCTATATGCGAGAATTTGTGTGTTGTAGTGTATTATTTCTTGCAGTTTTAGGTATTTGGCCTTTTCAAATAGTTCATTTGTGTGTGCGTTGTGTGGTGCTTTATATAAAATCCTAATTGCTTTTTTTTGTAGTTTAAATAAAGGTTCAAGATACG
Source organism: Gouania willdenowi (assembly GCF_900634775.1). NCBI lineage: Eukaryota > Metazoa > Chordata > Actinopteri > Blenniiformes > Gobiesocidae > Gouania > Gouania willdenowi. The sequence goes on along the minus strand of NW_021145223.1, from coordinate 55,610 downwards.
TTTTGTAGGTGTTTCCCCAGATTTCTGAGCAGTAATTTAAATGTGACCCAACAAGGGAAGAATAGATTGTCTTCAGTGATTTGGTTTGTAGTATTTGTTGTAATTTCCATAGGATGAAGCTGCTTTTAGCAACTTTGTTTTTAACTACTTGTATGTGTTTTTTCCAAGTCAGTTTCTCATCTATCCACACTCCTAGTGCTCTATATTCTTTTACTTGTTCAATTATATCCATGTCTAGTTTCAGTCTTTACATTGAGTCATGTTTGGATTTTTTAAAGTTCCTCATTCGTCGTTTCTATTAGAGTTTTAATGTCTTTACCTGAGCATAGGATGGTTGTGTCGTCCGCAAACAGCGTTAGTTTAAGGCAATTTGAGACTTTGAAAATGTCGTTTATATATAGAATGAACAGTTTTGGCCCGAAAATCAAACCCTGTGGCACACCACATTGTATGGTTTGGCATATTGATATGTTTTGTTCAAAGTCCACATATTGTCTCCTATTTCTTATATAACTTTTAACCCAGTTTAGGGCGTTGTGCCTAATGCTGTAGTTTTGAAGTTTTTCCTCCAGAATATCATGGTTTATTGTGTCAAATGCTTTTTAAAGGTCCAAAAAAATGCCGAATACAAATAAATTATTTTCTAATGCATCTCTTATATTTTCCGTGGTATCAGTTATAGCCATTGCTGTTGAACGTCTCTTTCTGAACCCATATTGGCCTTCGTGTAATATATTATTCTCTTCTATGAATTTGTCCAGCCTTTTCATGAACAGTTTTTCTAGAATTTTTGATAATTGCAGTAATATTGAAATAGGTCGATAGTTGGTGAAATCTCGTTTGTCTCCACTCTGTGGATCGGTCTGATTTTTGCGATTTTCATTTGGTCTGGGAAAATACCATTTTTGAATGAGAGATTGCTGATATATGTTAGCGGTGGTGTTATTTCAGCTGTTATAGTTTTTAGTAGACTCATAGTTAGATTATTAACGTCTCTGGATTTTTTTGAATTACAGTTTGTAATGATTGCTTTCACCTCTGCTTCCGTTACTTCTTCAAGTGTTAAATACTTATCATTCTCTATATTCTCACTGTCAAAATGGTTCCATTTAAGTGTTGGATGTTGATAGATTCCTCTCCCAGTCTCCATTCCAATATTTATAAAGAAATTATTAAGTTCTTCTGCGATTTTTTTTCTTATTGTATTCCTTTAAGTTGTTTATTATAAAGTGATCTGTGGCTTCTTCTTTGCTTTTACGCAAAGTTATGGAATCTATAATTTCACAAAGTTTTTGGTTTTTGTTTTTGTTCTCTTAATTGTTTTTCATAATTTTCTCTTTTCTTTTCTCTTAGGAGAGTGTTGACTTTGTTTCTGTGTTTTTTGTATCGTAGTTCTGTTTTCAATGTTTTATCTTTAAGATATTTTTTATGTAGTGTATTTTTTTATTTTTTTTTGCATGCGTTTGCTAATTTTTTATTAATCCAGGGTATTGTGTTTGTCTTACGGTTGATTGTTATTTGTTTCAAAGGGCAGCATTTATCATATATTGTAGTTATTATGTCTGTGAATGTAATATTATTATTATTATTATTATTATTATTATTATTACGTTACTGGCACTTTACTTTGATTTTTTTAGTTTAAAATGGGGACGTTCAAATGTAAATGAATTATTTCACCTGTTTGAGGCTAAAAGTTGATATTAATGACTCCAAAGACATTTCTTAAACAAATTAGTAACAAAGTTTTATGATTCACCTTTAGACATGTGTTTTATGCTTAAGTTTTATCATAATTTATACCTTTTTTATGTTTTGCTTCAATGTCCAACAAGTTAAAAGACTAAAAAATACACAAAAAACAAAGATGTAGTAGTAAAGAAAACACTAGAACAAAATGATAGAATGCTTGGAATTTTTAAAAAAGTTTATTCCATCACATTCTTTACTAGAAATAAATAGGTCATTTCATCACAAAGGACATCAATTAAATACAGATGATACAAACTGTAACAGTCTAAAGTACAAAAGACTTTGTCAAAGAAAACCCAGGGTGACCGCGGGTCCTTAAAAAGAGTTAAATATTTTTTTACAAATAAAAAGCTTTAAAAAGTCTTAAATTGTCCTAAATTCAGATTAGATACGTATTAAATGTGTTTTAGTCACGTCACCACGAGAATTTCTTGTGAGCACGGAGTGAACGCTCTTCTCATGCAGACAAACTGGCTGTGTCGTGTGATTATGTTTCACTGACTGTGACGTGCAACAGGTAAATCACTACAACATCCTAATATTATTCTGTTTGGAAGAGACAAAACGTATCGTTAGCCTCTCTGGTAGCTAACCTGATGCTAGTTTGTGTGCTCACGAATGTTTGAGTGCGTGTTTGTGTATGTTAGTGTGCGCGCGCTCACGCCTGTGATTGTGTGTGATACTTTTTTATTTTATTATATCATCTTAATCAGGGTTTAAATGTGCTTTATATACAGTATATGTATATGATAAATTCTTTGATTGTATTAAAAAATTCCTCACAGTGTTCTGAATTGAATTTAGATTCATATATTTTTTTATATAATGAACAAACATATTCTGAAATTTCTTTAGGATTAGTGTTTAAGTTGTCGTTTATTTTTAGTGCCGACATATTCATTCTTTTTTATTACGTTTTTCAAGTGCAAAAAAATAAGTCAAATTTTGTTCTCCATTTTCCAGCCATTTAGCTCTAGATCGTTTATAATTTGACTGCATCATTATATAATTTATCTATTTCTTTTTAGAGTTGTATTATTTTTGTTTGCTCACTTATAGAAAGATTCTCTTTATTTAATAAGGGCTTTAAACTATTCATAACTCCTCTTTCTTTAGAATTGTTCATTTTCTTTATTTCTTTGCTACGATGAATAGCAGTTTCTCTAATTTTGAATTTGAAATACTCCCATTTTTGAATATTATTTAACTTTTCATTATTGAAAATATTTAGAGCATTTTGTTTCACAAAGTGTTAAAAGATTGTATCTTTAAGTAAGTTTTTATTTAGCTTCCAGTATCCTCTTAGATTATTATTGTTATCTTTGGAACCAGAAACGAGAATCAAAATCATTTTGTGATCAGATAATGGAGCATGTAAATGTGAAACCTCAGATATAAATTGTATACAAGATGAAGATGTGAACCATGAGTCTATTCTAGAGTGTTGAGTGCGTCTAGCATTACACCAGGTAAATTCCTTACAGCGAGGGTTAAAAAACTCAGTCTGTCACAAGAAGTTTTTCAGTGAAGTAAGATGTAGCTTTAAAACAGAAGTTTTGGAAGTTTTTTTCCAGGATTCTATCTATTGAATCATTTGGAGCATCATTATAGTCACCTCCAATAATTAGTTGTGCATCTTTATGTTTTCCTTGTCGATACTCAATTTTGGAATAAATCTGATAAAACATATTTTTAGCTTGAGTTACTCCATTGTGACCATATACAGTGCATAGTATGAAAAGAGAATTGTCTAGTTTGAATACAGTTATAATCCATCTGCCATTTTTTGCCATGAGTTTCCAAGACATTACCAGTAAATTTATTAAACAAGAGACATTCCTGCTGGGATCACGTGATCCCTCGACTGCGATGCCAGCGTAGTGTCTATCTCTGCCTAGCATAGTCATTTTTTTTTCAATAATCCGATATTATACAACAAATACTTCAACATCCATCTCATCATGAGTACTTCCTCAACCAAAGATGCTCGGAAAAGGGAGGCTGAACAGTCGCCTATAAAGAAAAACTAAAGAATCTGCCATCTCGAAGGAAGAACTGGATGCAGCCATTGCTAACGGCATTAAGCTAGCGCTCAAAGAACAACGCGGTGTACTGGATTCAGCTGTTGCCTCCGCCATTAGGGATGCTGTGGATTTGATCCTGGTACCAGCTTTACATGACATGCAAACAGAAATACAAAAGACTGCTGAAGCCGTGAATGGCATTACCAATGAACTCGATAAATTGAGCAAGTCTGCTAAGAGGACCCAGGACCGAATGGATGCTGTGCAGGCCGCGGCATGGGAACATAGACGTTAGCTTAGCGAGCTAAAGTCACAGCTTGACCTCCTTACCACAAAGTTGACGAACCTGGAGGACAGGGGGCGAAGGAATAACATAAGGCTGGTGGGCTTACCAGAATCAATGGAGGGTTCAGATGCAGTTGGCTACCTGAAAAAGAATCTATCTAAATGGATCCCTTCGTTGGATGGCCGTGACATCGATATTGAACGGGCGCATCGGGTGTATGACGGAGGCCAGGCTAATTCCAACAAACCACGAACTCTCATCTTCAGACTGCTCTGTTGGCAGGACAGAGCGGCAATCCTTAACGGCGCACGGAATGTCCTCCCAGTGAAGTATAAATCCAACGGAGCCACCCCGAAAACAACCGACTTCAGCCCAGCAATGACAGCCAGGAGGAGGAGCTGCAGCTCTGTCCTGAAGAGAGTGAAGTGGTCGCCATGGTAACAATCCCAGGCCTTTTAACAGTGGCCCACGCGGATCTCCAGGATGACAGAGAGGGTAACCTGACGGACATGGACTGATGAGTCTTCAAAACTTACCTGACATAAATAAGTTCTTAAAGTTTAAGCAGTTAGTGTTTAAGCAATTTTTTATTTTTATTTTTTTGGTGAGCGGGTAACTTTGGGAATTGTATTATTTAATTGGCAATATTAAATATATATTTGCCAGTCCAGTACTTCTGTTCTTCTAAACGGGCTCTATTGATGGGTTAGCATTAACGTACAATCCAGATTGACTTTGCTGGTTCTCGTATTATCGAATGTATTTATTTTTTGTGTTTAAATAACTGTGTGGCTATCTGGCACAATTTGTTGAGTTTATGTTCTTGCAGACCAACAGTTTTTTTTTTTTTTTCAGTCTGTTAGTTTTTGTATATAGTTTTCCCCTCCCCCTCTTCTTTACAGACATATTTTTACTCTATATTGCAGCAGTATTTGGACAAATATACAGCATTTGGCAGGGCGATTACGCAGTTAAACTTCATCTTACGTTAGCACTAATACATCTTGGTAGCTGAATAATTTGTGTACTCGTGTATTAAATATATTATCACTTAATGTGAAAAACTCGTGTTCTTGAGTACTTACACCATAGAAAGACACGTCACTGGAAATGATGGGAAAGGAAGACTTGCTTTTGCCCGTGTTAACATTCTTAATCATAAATTAGCTTTTACATCCATATATTGTCCAAATGATCCTGATAGAGACCTTTTAATTTCATTGGAAACACACTATTAGAACAAAATGATTGTTCCCTTGTAGTGGGGGGCGATTTGAATGCAGTCCTTAATCCATCTCTTGATAGATCAAATTCAGATGCTACTGCCAATCTATCATCTAACCTGCTGAATACACTTGTTAAAGATCTTGCTTTGCATGATCTTTGGCATATACAAAATGCTCATGCAAGAGATTATACATTTTTCTCTGCTAGACACAAGACATTCTCCAGGATAGATTATATTTTTCTCAGCCCAGCTTTAATTACAGAATAATACAAATGAACACAAATATATTCATCACTATTTTACCGAGACTACTGTCCGATCACTCTGCACTACTGTGCAACATTGATTTACCCAATATTAAAATAAAAGCACCAAGGTGGCGACTAAATACGTCCTTACTAATTAACTCAGGATTTATCATTTCACTTAAAACCCAATTAAAAGAGTTTTTGGTCATTAATGCACAAGAGTGCTCTAACCCACAGATATTATGGGAGGCCACAGAGTGTTTTATCTGTGTTTCTGTATCTCATTCTCTTCAAGTCTAGCAAAGACAAGAGTTCGACAAATAACAAATCTTGAAAACAAAATACAATCAATAGAGACTTTACAAAAAAATAACTTCACAGAGGTTCAGGCCAAACTACTGACATCTTTCAAAATGAATACAACACTCTGTCCCTGTCAAGGGCAGAATTTATCCTGCATAGAAGTAGGCCAAAATACTACTTTGAATCAGAGAGACCTCGTCACCTGCAGGTGCTTATGCTGCAGGAATGTGAAATAAAAACTAATATCTCAGCAATAAATAAACCTGATGGCAAAACCTCAACAAATCCATAGGTCATTAGTACAACATTTTTATCCTTTTATGAAAAGTTATATAAATCTGAGATTATTCATGATGATACTACATGTACACAATTTCTTAACAATTTAGAGCTTCCCACTCTACAGCAAGAAGTTCAAGCTGATTTGTAGACTGAGTTAAAGTTGGATGAGTTGCATAGGGCTTTGAAAGGTCTCAACAAAGGTAAATCACCTGGCCTGGATGGTCTCCCACCAGAGCTGTATTTGGAACTCTGGGATATAGTGGGCACCCTAACACTTAAGTCATTTAACATTGTGATTAAGAGTGGTACCTTTCATAGAGATCAATAAACAGCACTCATAACCTTACTCTTGAAAAAGGGAAAAGATCCTTTGGAATGCTCCAGTTTTAAACCAATATCCTTACTATCAAGTGATCTGAAGATATATGCTAAAGCACTTGCTCTTTGCCTTGAGAACGTTATTCAATCTTTAGTCAACGAAGATCAAACAGGCTTCATAAAGGGGCGCTATGCATCGGTTAGCATGAGGAGACTACTACACATCATAGATATGGCCGAAACACATCCAACCCCCTGTGCTTTATTCTCGCTTAATGCAGAGAAGGCCTTTGATCGGATAGAGTGGGAATATATGTGGGTGGTACTGCAACGTTTTGGATTTATAAATAATTTTATAACAATGATGAAAGCATTACCATTCTCCCTTAGCATGCGTTTTAACAGGTGACATAATCTCTTCCCCTATTACCTTACAGCGGGGAACAAGACAGGGGTGTCCACTTTCACCACTTTTATTTTGTCTCTCTCTGGAACCTCTAGAACAAGCCATTAGACAATCTACAGCATCCTCTATTAAAATAGGCGACCATAAAATATAATATCATTGTATGCAGATGATATAATCTTGTTCTTAAACAACTGTGCCACTTCTATCCAACCACTTATTAAGGTATTTGATCATTTCAGCAACTTACAAAATTAATTGGACAAAATCTGCGCTCATGCCTTTAAATAATATAGATGGAAACGCTGTTATTCCAGTAGGTATTCAACCTGAAAAATATTTAACGTATCTGGGCATTACAATTCAGAAAAACTTGCATAAAATGAATCAAGACAATTTCAACGCTATGCTAAGCAACATAAAGTCAGATATTCAAAGATGAGAAAGTTTAAGAACCTCTCTTCAAGGTAGGATTAACACAGTAAAAATGAATGTACTGCCTCGTCTCAACTTCCTTTTTTCTGTTACCACTCTGCCCTCCTCCAAATGACTTTAAAGACATCCACTCCATGGTTTCAAGGTTTATTTGGGAAGGAAGACAGCCTAGGATTCATCTAAAGACATTGCAACGACCCAAACTGCTAGGTGGTCTGGTGGTCCCAAACTTTGAACTTTACTATTGGTCATTTCAGATCAGAGCATTAAGCAGATGGGTTGATACACAATCCACTACTGCTTGGAAAATGATAGAATCTGTTAAAATATTACCACACAGGCTACAAGATATTCTGTTCTCCAGCTTATCGAACAAAACAATCAAAAATAACTTCGGGCCCATCATTGCAAATTCCATACAGGTGTGGAAGAAAGTAGAACGTTGGATGGGCGGCCCTTTTAAGAACACACCATTATGGCACAATCCAAGGTTATTATGTGGTCACAAACCATTTAATCCACCATCTTGGTCATCACGAGGAGTACACACACTGGGTGATATTTACAACATTCACGGTCTTCGACCGATACAGGATTTAAAAACACATTTCTCACTTACTTTGTTTATTTTCAGCTAAGATCAGCCCTAAAAGCTTATGGAGTTCCCTGGAACTCTCCCCTTTAGGCACATCCCATGCTAAAATTGATCTCTAAGTTACTGGATAGACCCTCTGTTTCTTTAATATACCATCAACTGATAGAGCATAGCGCTAAAGTTCTACCAACTGAATCCGTGTGGAATAAGGAACTGGGCAGTTTAGATTGGAGGAAGATCTGGTGCAACCTCACTTCAACTTCCAAAAATCTAGCGCACTAACTAATTCACTTCAATGCCATACATAGAGCTTACATTACACCCTATAAGAGATTCCAAATGAAATTACAATCTACAAAAAACTGCCATATATGTGGAACTGCGTCACTTGGGACATTCTTACACATGTTTTGGGATTGTCAAATCATTTCTGAATTCTGGTCTCATGTAAACTCTGTTAGCAGACGTACTGAACATTTTTTACATTTTTAATCCCACATTTTGTCTCCTTAATTATCATTCTGATGTAACTTTAACACAAATTAAGCTCAAGTTGGTGTTTGCAGGTTTTACCTCTGCGAAAGAAAAAAAAAAACTATATTAAAACATAGGTTTACTCCAGGTATGTGCATGAAATAATTTTGGTCTCAAAGCCTGATCAATATTATCAACCTCGAACATACGACTGCACGTCTTAACAAGGCTCGACCAGCGACTGTTCAAGCATGGAACTCTATTTCATCCAAGTTCATCTCTTGGACCAGAGACAATGATTAGGCTATCACTGAACTTTATCTGATTAAGGTGCATTACCGCCATCCACTGGTTACTAAACTGACCGAAAGACTGATTTTTATTAGGCCGGACTACCGAACTCAAACGCTACTCACTTTGTTGTTCTTCTGATGAGACGCTCAGAGCCCTTTTTTTTTTTTTTTTTGAAATGGAGCCCAGGGGCCCACCTCTATTTCTGTAAATTTACAACTTTATGGGGAAATAGTTGTGTGATATATCGTTTCAAAGGCAATTCAATGTTGCACAATTTGATTTGTTTTATTTGGTGGAACTGAGTCATTTGACTGAATTCTCAGGAACGTGGTACGTGCTATTCTGCACTGAGATGTTCCGCGGGCCCAGCCGTAGTTAATCTGAACTTGTTCATCAACATTACACATTATGTCTTCTCTCACCATCTATCATAACACTGATTGTATCTCTTTGAATTACTGTAAACAAATATTGATAGTTATTTTCCTTTTCTTTTATTGTTTTGTTTCTTGATATAATTTTAGAATTAAATGTTTTTATCAACAATAAATGAACTTAAACTGAACTAAAAGTAAATAGTAATGACAAATCATTATTAGTTTATACTTAAATCTTCATACAATAATGAGGTGGGGTTTTTGGCCCTATTGTTCCCGTAAGGATTTATTATTATTATATATTATTATTATTATTATTATTATTATTATTATTATTATTACGGTTACTGGCACTTTACTTGGATTTTTTAGTCCAAAATGGGGACGTTCAAATGTAAATGGCTTATTTCACCTGTTTGAGGCTAAAAGTTGATATTAATGACTCCAAAGACAATTATTAAACAAATTAGTAACTTAGTTTTATGATTCACGTGTGTTTTATGCTTAAGTTTGATCATAATTTATACCTTTTTTATGTTAAACAAGTTAAAAGACTAAAAAATACACAAAAAAACAAAGATGTCGTAGTAAAGAAAACACTGGAACAAAATGATAGAATGCTTGGACTTTTTAAAAAAGTTTATTCCATCACATTGTGTGTTTGAGATACTTTTTTATTTTATTTTATCATCTTAAGCAGGGTTTAAATGTGCTTTATATATATACTTGTACATAATGGTGGTAATAGTTTAAAGATAAAGTCTGGTCTGTAATGGAATGAGGCTGGATTAATTACATTTAGACTGGGGTTAAAGTGACTTATCACATCTACTTTAATTTGTTTAATTGTTTTAAGGTACTTGTACTTTATGTGTGTGTGTGTGTGTGTGTGTGTGTGTGTGTGTGTGTGTGTGTGTGTGTGTGTGTGTGTGTGTGTGTGTGTGTGTGTGTGTGTGTGTGTGTGTGTGTGTGTGTGTGTTTTGCTCTTTGGACTATGAACATGTCTTAACCTAATACTGCATATAAAACAAGTTAATACTTTAGTTGTAGTAAATTGTGCTATAATACATACTAATGCTATACTATCTTTCTCATTTCATCAGAAAAGATCAAACAATGACAGGCGTCATGGTGATGAACACATGATGTAACCACAGAGAGAAGCTGTGACTGAGAACATCCTCTACATGATGATCACTGACATGAGGTCTGTGTCCATGGTTGAAGATGAAGCTTCACTACAATCATCCTCACCTTTAATCCAGGTCACATTCTGCCCTCAACGACACAATTTATGTTTTACATTTTACAAAGCTCATGGAGAGAAAATATGAAGAGACTTTAAAGGAAGTGAAGAATGCAATGAACACAAACAGCAAACTGTGTCTCACTGCTGATATATGGACACGTGTAGCTAATGAAGTCTACCTTAGGGTGACCTACCACTACATTCACAATGGGACGAATAAACAGGCTGAAATTAAAAATGTGCTGTTTTTTTATCCGATTCATCAAATAATTTATCGCCCGATTAATCGATTATGAAAATAATAATTTGTTGCAGCTCTAGTTGAGAGGGAGCTGGAAGACAAATCAACAGAACTCAGACACATGCCTTGATGTCCAGTCAGACATTTTCTCTTTCCCTTACCTTCTCACCGACCTCTTTTACCTCATCCCAGAATTTCTGTTTTCACAACATTTCAAATGAAAATAGTGTGTTCACATTGTTATGTCTAAGGTGGGCCCATAATAGAAACATCAAGTTTCATTAGCCAGGACAGAAATTAGGCTGCTAATGTGGGTTGGTTACATTTTCTTAGAAGGCCTAATTTTTGATCAAAGTTGCACATATAGCATTACACAGTGAAGAATCTGATCAAAGCACTTTGGTGTTTGGTTTGCTCACAGGTTCCAGTCAATTTTGATTTCTAGTTTATTGTCCACTGATATTAAATGTTGTGAGAATTGTGTTACAATAAATATAATTTAGGACAATGTCAATATTTTTGTTCTCTTTCCACATTAATAAACACATTTGAAAAATGTTCTTGAACAACTGATTACTTTCATTTTTCCTTATTGTATATTATTAACTGACATCAATGCCTTTAATTGTAAAATAATATATTTTCCCTTTGATCTGTGTTTCCATCGTAAGTTTGGTCTTAAATTTTTTTAAGGTGGTATTAAAAAGGTCTTAAAGTTTTAAATATAACTTCTTCCTACTTGTAGTCACCCTGCAATCAGTATCCAAGCTATAAAACACTTGTTAAAAAAGAAAATATATAGGTAAGTCATTTTTAAATTGTATTTATTGATAAAAAAAATTGTTATTGATGGTTGGAGTCCCATTAGGAGGCTTTGCCTCTGGTAAAGGAGGTACCCATAGTTTGTTTCTCCAAGGAATGGGGGTTCTGTTGTGGGGCTGTGGATTGCTGGCACCCATTCCTGACCTCATATTTTCAGGATTCCATGATGGAGCAGCTGCATTTAAAGTCTGGGGAAGGAAAAAGTTAAAGATAAGTTCAAACACAGAAACAACAGTGGTTTAAGAACAGGTGAGTGGGGAAGGAGGTGATTTCTGCTCCATGGGTTACCTGGTTAGAGCACTTCCTGTTGGGGATGGTGAGGGGGGAGGAACGTTTGCTCTCCTCATCAGAAGAATCTGAGTGGTATTCAGACACCATTTTACCCGTGTCTTTGGACAATGTGGCAACTGGGAAGTCGAAATTATTTTCTCCGTATCTGTGCAACAATAACACACACACACACACACACATTAAAAACAAACAAAAACAAGCTGTTTTTCAGCACCCCATTTTACGAGAAAAATACCTTTGAAATGTTTGATATGGTCCTAAAACATGAGGGTTTAGTCTCTGTCATTTAGCCGTTTTCTTTTGGACTCACCCTCAAGTTTTACACAAAATCCCACGCATTATGTATGTAATTTGACCTTTTATGTGTGTGATATTGTCCCAAAACATGCATGTGATGCATTTCCATGTCATATGGGTAATATGCACACTTCACTTCCACGATGACAAATGACTATAGTTTTCATAATAATCTCACGAAACTCAACAATAGCAATAAATAGCAGAGGACATATTATACATTTGCATAAGCTACTGGCCTTTCACTGACAAACAGTTTTTCCTGTTTATTCAGAGTTGCTCCTCTTGTTTTAAGTTTAGTGACGTCTCACTGAGCAATTTGGCCCATTAGGACCAGATTTTAAATAAAGAGAAAAAACTAAAAAGTTTAGATTGCATTTTCAGATTCAGAACATGAATTCCACGATCACGGATAATCAGAGGAGTAGAAAATCTAAAAAAAAGAGTGAAGAATAATTGTGTGTTTTTGTTACTCACCTTCCACAAACCTCTCCAGGATCAACCCACAGAGTGATTTCCCATGGCAGCCCCAGGTCACTGTATTTAATCCCACTTTCCCTGCAGGCTCGCAGCAACTCTGGGTCCTGTTGATGTAAATTATTCACTCTGATGCACCTGAAAAACACAAACATTCAATTTCAATTCAACTTTATTTACATCGCAAAAATTTAGCAGAACTAGGCTCAGAGGTAGCCGCCCTCTGCTTTGACTGGTTGGGGTTAGTGGATAGAAAGAGGAGAACAGCACTAAAAGGATCAGCGTGTTTAGCTGCTGAGGCTGACCAGAGGACAGCTACAAGGGTCACTCCAAGTCATTTTTACACATTTTCAGGACATCCCATGTACTTTGGTCTTAAAAAAAATCTGAAATGTTTATCAATTGTTCTTTAATTATTCAATTGCCACACTTTAATGACATGGAATGACCCACAAACCATTGTGTGTCCCACTGAGCAGTACCTGTATGCCTGGCCTTTGCTGGGGTTTTCAGGGTACCAGTGTCCTTCAAACTTCTCCTGCAGCACCACTGCCAGACGCTTTCCAAACAAATCAATTTTCTCCGCCTTCACATTGTTTTTTAATTTGACAAGGCTTTTCAGGAAGGACACCACCTCTGCAATCTCTGCCCTCATCATGAAGCTGCACCTTCAATAATAAAAACTTATATTAATATATACATAAAACACATCAAACCAAACTTAATCTAACAAACTCAAGAGATGGAAAACCAGAATCCTGACCCAAAATCCCAACCCTATAATAAAATCCAAAACATGTTCGTTTGCTTACATGTAAATAAATAAATAGAAAAAGATTGCTGAGTGGACATACTATGAATATCACAAACTGAACAGTTAATGAAATCAATATCAAACGCTTGATGTAAGAAATCATTACACAGATAGATATTATTTAACATTTCTTTAGCCTTTTGTTGATCAGCAAACTCTAAAATATTTTTATATATTTCAGGTGAGAAACATTTAAGAATATAATTTATTTTCAAAAAAAGAGAAACTAAATTTAATTTCATGCTTGTCTGTTGAATTTATTTTTATCCATTAAAGAATTAACTACAAGTTGTGAATAACATGGCTACAATTTTAAATATATACACTTATGAATGTAAAATTATGCCAAAAATAAAACTGATTTACACTAAATATAATTACTTTCATATTTTGTTTTAAAACCAAACTTCATCTGACAAAACTCAAGTAGTTCAATGCTGGAATAAAATCCCTAAACTGCTGTAAAAACTCACACATTGCTCACGGGGAGACTCTGGTGGTCACAATGTAAAATGTAAATTTAAAATATTAAACTTACTTTAGTTGTTTGTGTACGTTTTTAGTTGATCTCACTCTGATGGACAGAATAAATGATGTGGTTTCTCAGATAATTTCGTTTTGGAACTATTTTAGGAGCTGCTTTCATCTTCTGATGTTTACAACAGTCGAGAACCATGGCAACCGGCCTTCTTCAATTTGCGCATGCGCAGCGTTCTAGCCTGACGTAGAGCAAACAGAAAGGAAAGAGGGGGAGGGGCTAAACATAATAAAACCATCTACAGATTTAACTGCTGCACGAACAGCCACGGACAGGTCTGTAGTTATTAAAGTGTTATTTGTACGGTTCAAAATGATGATGAATAGTTCATTAATATTTTCTCGTCATAGAGGGAATGTTAAAGACAGAAATAACTGCAAGCGAGCTTTAGGAACTGACGTAATTAATCTAAAGATGCTGGGGTGAGTTAGCACCTGAAGTTAGTGTTAAGTTGGTTCATATGTTTTTTAAATAATATAGTTGTGAGTTATTGTTTTGTGTTGTTTAATGATAAACAATATATATATATGGAAAATTATTGTTATATTATTTATTTATTAATTTATTTTTAAATATACAACAGGTCAGAAGTGCACATTATAAAAATCACATATACAAAATTGAAAAAAATAAAGATAAAATAAATAAGGGTAAATCATAATCTTTCCATTTCAAAAATACCATCGTATATTGTCACGGTTTGGATGTTTTTTTGTTTTTTTGTATGAATAAAGGATATGGTTTTGATATATTCTTTAAATTCACACAGAAAGCTTACAAAGAGGGGAGTAAATTGGTTGAACTCACATTTGTGAATATAGAATTTACCATATAAAATGAATAAGTTTACAATAGGGATGGGCGATATTGACAAAAAAAAAATTATCCCGATAATTTCTGGTATTAATTATGATAATGAAAATCACGCTAAATGAAAACTATAAATAAAAAATCATAATAAAAATCATAACTTAGTGTAAACAGGTTTTTTACAAACACAAATACATGTGAATACATCAACATTAGACACATTTAAAAAGGCTATAATAGCTGCTGACTCAAAGAGTTCATAAGCTGATATTTTATGGAATATATTAGTGCATGTGGGTCATTATTAGTGTTATTATATGTAATTCATTCATTTCGTCATTTGAAATTAAATTTTTTTCTAAAAAAATAGCACATGAAAAGCAAAAATAACTCCATTAGTGTTTTTACTGTTGCTGAATCTTGTTTCATTTTTCTGATAATGAGTTACATAAAGTTATGATTGATAAATATTTCTCTGATTTCCTATAATTGAACCAGATCAAGCTGATGATTTAATTATTCAGTATATTTAGGTGTAATAATCTCAATAGTTACATTAATCTAATGGGACCAGTTTTGTCTGTGAACACGTGAAATATAATTAAAAAATATTGCATTTCACAAATTGGGACGGATTAATATTAGTATTTATGCTAACATTTATTTCACACAACATGTGACATGTTAGTTTTTATCCTTCCATATGTGATACTCACAAAATGAGTGTTTTGTTGAGATGTTTTTATTTTGGTTTCCTTCCCATGCAAAGTCAATTTAAGTTTATTGTAGTTGCAATGTTTCATTTTACTTTACCATGTCATGCTGTGAAACGGACACTAGATGGCGACACTAACCTGAAACGTAAGCGGTGCGCACCGGACGTGCCTCATAATCCAACTGAATGGAGAAAGAGTCACATGTGTCCGGCTTTGCTGTGTCTTCCCTACACTTACAGGTTAGTTTCTCACCTTTTATGTGAGTACAGGTGTTTAAAACATAATAGGGTGCTCCACTGATAAGTTGCCTGTTAGCTAAAATGTGTAAATGTGTGTAGAAATGTAAGTTTCATGCTACGTGACGAGGAGAGTAAGCAAAATGGCGGTCGACACCGTAGTAAGTGTGTACTTTACTTATTTCTATTGGCTCCTGGTCATTTGTGGGTTGTTTTGTGGGACAATAATGTGTTTGTAGTTTTATCTTTATGTGTGAAATATGATGTGTGAGTGCAATACATTGTGTGGTTGTTTAAGCTAATGCTAATGTAGGGATACAAATGTGCTACATCTGAAGCCTAGGTTTAGGGCCTGTACTTAAACTGAGACTGTTGGTGTGGTTAGAGTTCTTGGGTTTGGTGACAAGCCAGGAGTTAGTCATGTTTCTGATTGTTAATAAGTTGGTTAGTTAATGGTGTGTGTGTAAATCAATAACTGCATGTAAGGTTATTCTGTTACATTAAGTAAATACTTAAAATATGTTTAGTTATGACAAAATGTACTCTCTTAATTAAGAGGTTAAAAACAAGGTGTTTAAACAAGATTATATACATGATTGGTGATACAGTTAGATGACATGATTGTGAAGAAATATGTTTATTTTTGGTTTTATACTGAATTTCATATTTTTGTGAAAATATGTAAAATGTACATTTTGTGTAAATGATCACATCTGTGGTTATAACAGTGCTTCATTGCAAGCAGGAATAATAAGAATAATTCATAAATGCAGAAAGGGGTTTATTTGAATGTGTAAATAAATTTGGGTCAGAGGACCCAGAGGTCCTCAAGCCATAGCTTGGGATTCCGTTAAATAATAATAATTTAAAAACAAACCATTTTTGTATTTTTTTCCAATAGACAGACAAAATCACAAGCGACACACTGTGCCTCTCCATGAAACCAAGACAAAACAAAACTAGGCCAGGGCTGTATTCGTGAGGTGAATGTGTGTTTGGAAACTGAAAATGCAAAAATGACAACCTGTATCTGGATTTGTTGACAAGTTATATAATGATGGGAAAAACAGAAGACTGACCTTGACCTTAAATATGACCTTGAGTGAAGGTCACGCATTGAAAGGAAATGTTGTTCAATGGTACCAGTCTGAGCACTGTATCACAATTTGTGGCTAGGGCTGGGTGATATGGCCTTTTTTAATATCTCGATATTTTCAAGCTTTATCACAATATTCAATATACATCTTGAAATGTTGCCCTTGTCTTGAGATGATGCTTTGATGCATACAATCGAACCAGAATGGCAATACTCAATATATAAATTTTGGTTTTTGACACTTGACGTGACTTTGACCTTGACCTTGACTTTTTGGCCCCAAAAGGGTCGACTGCACATCCTTGACATTGTCCCTATGAGATGACATATGTGTCACTTTTAAATTGCTAAATTCAATAAAACAAAAACAAAAACACAGCTCTTCCTGCCTCCATCAGATCAAATCTAGCCCTCATGATTTTATACTTAAATGGAAAGAATCAATTTGTAAACCAACGGGTTACAATTAAAAAACAAATCTATCTATATATATATATATAAAACTATGCATGGGGACCAATGCACCAATAAAACAAAGACTCTTGAGATGCACAGTTTATGACACACTGCTGTATCACCGCAGAGCAATGGTTGACTAAATAACTTAAAAATCGTGTAAAAAAATCTAATAAATGTGCACAGGAGTTTGCATGTTCTCCCCGTGCTGCATGGGTTTCCTCCGAGTGCTACGGCTTCACTCTAATCAATCTAAGTCATGTTTTTGGATTGTGGGAGGAGTCTATAAATTGCCCGTAGGAGTGAATGTGAGTGGTTGTGTTTCTACGTGTGTTGCTCTGTGGTGGACTGGCGCCCTGTGCAGGGTGTACCCCCGCCTAACGCTCATTGAGAGCTAGAGATAGACGCCAGCAAATGAAGAAAAGTATTTAAAAAAATATATATATATATATATTGATATAGACGATATTGTAACTTTCTTTATCAACAAAATAGAAAACTTGATATATCTTGAATCTTGATTTATCGCCCAGCCCTAGTTTAAATACATAAATCAATTCATCTAATGGATTAATTGTTACACCCTTAATAATTTTACAAGTATTGCGATTAGACATTATCTATTCTATTTAATTTTAATTTCCTTATTTCTGCGGTGTGGATGTATTCCGCTAGAGCTGGGCGATATTCCTGAAATATGTATCACGATATAAGTGTTTCATATCAGCCGATATTGACATTTAGATACTTTTATTTTAAACGTAATCTTTAACATTTTAAAAAGAGGTCAACAAAACTATGGAAATAAACTAAAAAAGCTCAATTAAAAAAAAACTGTTGAATGTACAAATATAGACATTAAATAAATGCTTAATCAAATAAAATGTGCAACATATTTTATAAATAATAAATCAGTGCACACCTGTGGAAGAACTGACATCTCTGACATGAAACCAACAGCAGGGTATTATTAAGAAAATATTATGGGTACAATTATTTTGGCATTTATTTCTCCTCATTTATAATGAAATTATTATATAAAAAAATAAAAGAAGAAAAAGCACATGAAAAATAACTAATAGTGTTTTTACTGTTTAAAATAAACCACTGCTGCTGAATGTAGTTTATTTTATATCTGATAACGAGTTACATAAAGTTATTTTATCAGTAGCAGTAGTGGTTTTAATATTTTAGTAAATTTTTTGCAGGCACCTTTTTCAAATGTATTTAAAATAAACTAAAATTAAAGAGAGAATGTTATTTAACTGTTGAACCTTGCCATAATTTTATTTATTTATATATTTTTTTAAATTGAAAAAAAATGTTTATGGACTTGGTTTTGGTCTTGGTCTCGGCTTGTCTTGGTCTTGACTCGGTCTCAGCTCCCGAAAGTCTTGTTCTTGTCTTGGTCTCGGTGCATTCTGGTCTCAGGCAAGTCTTGGTCTCGGATAGTGTGGTCTTGAACACAACACTAGTTATGGCTGATAAATATCTCTGTGATTGTCTTTAATTAAACCAGATCAGACTTGATGATTTAATCATTAATTACTGAGAGCAGAACTAACAGGATATTTAGGTGTAATTATCACAATAATTAGGTTCCGATGTCCCAGAATGGGACAGAGGAACCTATTGTTTTCGCTATTATATCGTTTTATTATTATACCCCGCCCGCCTTTGATCGCTAATTCGACCCCCTAAAAATGCCCGAAAACTCACCGAAATTTGCACGCACCTCAGGCCTGGCGAAAAATTTGATAATTTGGTGGCGTGAAAAAAAACGGACAGAAAACGCACGCGTAGCGTGCGTTTTCGCCGCCAAAAAAACGATGGAACCGCACGACCGCCAGGTTTGACCGATTTGCACGAAAATCGCCACATGTAGTCTTCGCCCTAGAATGAGCAAAAAGTTACATTGTGACCCCGCCCAAAACCAAACAGGAAGTCAGCCATCTTGGGTCAAAGGTCAAAAATGGCGTTTCGCCCTCGAAACGCATCTGCGCGAACTAGTCTGAGGGGATTCATCCGATTCGCTTAAAACTTGGCAACACCACATAGGACCCATTGAAGATGAAAAGTTATCAAAAGAATTTTCGTATCTGTCACGGTTTGGTCGTGGCGCCGCCACAAAAATGCAATGCTAATTTTCGTTAGCACGCAAAAAATTCCAAATCTCCATAACTCTGACACACAAACTTCGATCAGCTTCAAATTTCACACAAAGGACATGTGCCCAAGCTTGGTCATGACTGCTTTGAAACATTTCCCATCATGCCTTGTGTTTTCGACCGGTGTCATTTAAGGTCATGTACACGGTTAGCATCAACAGGACGCCGTTCTAGGAAAAAGCTTATAACTCTAGAATGCAATGTTCAAACTGCTTCATTTTTGATACACACGATCACTGTCCAGAGCTAAACAACAAACGATAACCAATTTACCCACAATGCCTTGCGTTCTCAGAGGGCGCCGCTTCTGTGGTCGTCCAACACGAGCAGCTGTAGCGGACAGACGATATGTCGTGTTGACTTCAAAACACTGTAGGATGAACCTACACAGAGGGGAGCAAATTCCTATTGAAGAAACAACAGACTGTGGTCAGTGGGAGGGGCTTATAATGACACACGAAAATCCCTCGCCATAACAACGCCATATATACGAAAACGCTTATAACTCTAGAGTGCAAAGTTCAAACTGCTTCATATTTGATACATACAATCACTGTCCAGAGCTAAACAACAAACGATAACCAATTTACCCACAATGCCTTGCGTTCTCAGAGGGCGCCGCTTCTGTGGTCGTCCAACACGAGCAGCTGTAGCGGACAGACGATATGTCGTGTTGACTTCAAAACACTGTACGATGAACCTACACAGAGGGGAGCAAATTCCTATTGAAGAAACAACAGACTGTGGTCAGTGGGAGGGGCCTAAAATATCACTGGAAAATTCTTCGCCCTCTGTGGTCGTCCAACACGAGCAGCTGTAGCGGACAAACGATATGTCGTGTTGACTTCAAAACACTGTAGGATGAACCTACACAGAGGGGAGCAAATTCCTATTGAAGGAACAACAGACTGTGGTCAGTGGGAGGGGCTTATAATGACACACGAAAATCCCTCGCCATAACAACGCCATATATACGAAAACGCTTATAACTCTAGAGTGCAAAGTTCAAACTGCTTCATATTTGATACATACGATCACTGTCCAGAGCTAAACAACAAACGATAACCAATTTACCCACAATGCCTTGCGTTCTCAGAGGGCGCCGCCACTGTGGTCGTCCTACACGAGCAGCTGTAGCGGACAGACGATATATCGTGTTGACTTCAAAACACTGTAGGATGAATCTTATTAGATGGAAGCACATTGCTATGGCAAAAAGAGCAGGCTGTGAAAAGTGGGAGGGGCCTATCATGACACAGGAAAATCCATCGCCATAACTACGCCGTTATACGAAAACGCTTACAACTCCAGAATGCAAAGTTCAAAGTGCTTCATATTTGATAGACATGATGACCGTACAGCCCCAAACAACAAACGATAACCAATTTACCCACAATGCCTTGCGTTCTCAGAGGGCGCCGCTTCTGTGGTCGTCCAACACGAGCAGCTGTAGCGGACAAACGATATGTCGTGTTGACTTCAAAACACTGTAGGATGAACCTACACAGAGGGGAGCAAATTCCTATTGAAGAAACAACAGACTGTGGTCAGTGGGAGGGGCTTATAATGACAAACGAAAATCCCTCGCCATAACAACGCCATATATACGAAAACGCTTATAACTCTAGAGTGCAAAGTTCAAACTGCTTCATATTTGATACAAACGATCACTGTCCAGAGCTAAACAACAAACGATAACCAATTTACCCACAATGCCTTGCGTTCTCAGAGGGCGCCGCTTCTGTGGTCGTCCAACACGAGCAGCTGTAGCGGACAGACGATATATTGTGTTGACTTCAAAACACTGTAGGATGAATATTATTAGATGGAAGCACATTGCTATGGCAAAAAGAGCAGGCTGTGAAAAGTGGGAGGGGCCTATCATGACACAGGAGAATCCTTCGCCATCAGCACGCTGTAATAGGAAAAAGCTTATAACTCTAGAATGCAAAGTTCAAAGTGCTTCATATTTGATAGACATGATGACCGTACAGCCCCAAACAACAAACGATAACCAATTTACCCATAATGCCTTGTGTTCTCAGAGGGCGCCGCTTCTGTTTTCATCCAACACGAGCAGCTGTAGCGGACAGACGATATGTCGTGTTGACTTCAAAACACTGTAGGATGAATCTTATTAGATGGAAGCACATTGCTATGGCAAAAAGAGCAGGCTGTGAAAAGTGGGAGGGGCCTATCATGACACAGGAAAATCCATCGCCATAGCTACGCCGTTATACGAAAACACTTACAACTCCAGGCCGATTCCCAAATCCCCAACAGTGGTATACGTGACCGTGGGTTACCGCCCCCGGCCACTTCATCGGAACCTATGACGCCGCTCGCGGCTTTAATTAGGTTCCGATGTCCCAGAATGGGACAGAGGAACCTATTGTTTTCGCTATTATATCGTTTTATTATTATACCCCGCCCGCCTTTGATCGCTAATTCGACCCCCTAAAAATGCCCGAAAACTCACCGAAATTTGCACGCACCTCAGGCCTGGCGAAAAATTTGATAATTAGGTGGCGTGAAAAAAAACGGACAGAAAACGCACGCGTAGCGTGCGTTTTCGCCGCCAAAAAAACGATGGAACCGCACGACCGCCAGGTTTGACCGATATGTACGAAAATCGCCACGTGTAGTCTCCGCCCCAGAATGAGCAAAAAGTTACATTGTGACCCCGCCCAAAACCAAACAGGAAGTCAGCCATCTTGGGTCAAAGGTCAAAAATGGCGTTTCGCCCTCGAAACGCATCTGCGCGAACTAGTCTGAGGGGATTCATCCGATTCGCTTAAAACTTGGCAACACCACATAGGACCCATTGAAGATGAAAAGTTATCAAAAGAATTTTCGTATCTGTCACGGTTTGGTCGTGGCGCCGCCACAAAAATGCAATGCTAATTTTCGTTAGCACGCAAAAAATTCCAAATCTCCATAACTCTGACACACAAACTTCGATCAGCTTCAAATTTCACACAAAGGACATGTGCCCAAGCTTGGTCATGACTGCTTTGAAACATTTCCCATCATGCCTTGTGTTTTCGACCGGTGTCATTTAAGGTCATGTACACGGTTAGCATCAACAGGACGCCGTTCTAGGAAAAAGCTTATAACTCTAGAATGCAATGTTCAAACTGCTTCATTTTTGATACACACAATCACTGTCCAGAGCTAAACAACAAACGATAACCAATTTACCCACAATGCCTTGCGTTCTCAGAGGGCGCCGCTTCTGTGGTCGTCCAACACGAGCAGCTGTAGCGGACAGACGATATGTCGTGTTGACTTCAAAACACTGTACGATGAACCTACACAGAGGGGAGCAAATTCCTATTGAAGAAACAACAGACTGTGGTCAGTGGGAGGGGCCTAAAATATCACTGGAAAATTCTTCGCCATCTGTGGTCGTCCAACACGAGCAGCTGTAGCGGACAAACGATATGTCGTGTTGACTTCAAAACACTGTAGGATGAACCTACACAGAGGGGAGCAAATTCCTATTGAAGAAACAACAGACTGTGGTCAGTGGGAGGGGCCTATAATGACACACGAAAATCCCTCGCCATCACCACGCCATAAATACGAAAACGCTTATAACTCTAGAGTGCAAAGTTCAAACTGCTTCATATTTGATACACACGATCACTGTCCAGAGCTAAACAACAAACGATAACCAATGTACCCACAATGCCTTGCGTTCTCAGAGGGCGCCGCTTCTGTGGTCGTCCAACACGAGCAGCTGTAGCGGACAGACGATATATCGTGTTGACTTCAAAACACTGTAGGATGAATCTTATTAGATGGAAGCACATTGCTATGGAAAATAAACCAGGTTGTGAAAAGTGGGAGGGGCCTATCATGACAGGAGAATCCTTCGCCATCAGCACGCTGTAATAGGAAAAAGCTTATAACTCTAGAATGCAAAGTTCAAACTGCTTCATATTTGATACACACGATCACTGTCCAGAGCTAAACAACAAACGATAACCAATGTACCCACAATGCCTTGCGTTCTCAGAGGGCGCCGCTTCTGTGGTCGTCCAACACGAGCAGCTGTAGCGGACAGACGATATGTCGTGTTGACTTCAAAACACTGTACGATGAACCTACACAGAGGGGAGCAAATTCCTATTGAAGAAACAACAGACTGTGGTCAGTAGGAGGGGCTTATAATGACACACGAAAATCCCTCGCCATAACAACGCCATATATACGAAAACGCTTATAACTCTAGAGTGCAAAGTTCAAACTGCTTCATATTTGATACATACGATCACTGTCTAGAGCTAAACAACAAACGATAACCAATTTACCCACAATGCCTTGCGTTCTCAGAGGGCGCCGCTTCTGTGGTCGTCCAACACGAGCAGCTGTAGCGGACAGACGATATGTCGTGTTGACTTCAAAACACTGTAGGATGAATCTTATTAGATGGAAGCACATTGCTATGGAAAATAAACCAGGTTGTGAAAAGTGGGAGGGGCCTATCATGACACAGGAGAATCCTTCGCCATCAGCACGCTGTAATAGGAAAAAGCTTATAACTCTAGAATGCAAAGTTCAAACTGCTTCATATTTGATAAACACTATCACTGTTCAGAGCTAAACAACAAAAGATAACCAATTTACCCACAATGCCTTGCGTTCTCAGAGGGCGCCGCTTCTGTGGTCGTCCAACACGAGCAGCTGTAGCGGACAGACGATATGTCGTGTTGACTTCAAAACACTGTACGATGAACCTACACAAAGGGGAGCAAATTCCTATTGAAGAAACAACAGACTGTGGTCAGTGGGAGGGGCCTAAAATATCACTGGAAAATTCTTCGCCATCTGTGGTCGTCCAACACGAGCAGCTGTAGCGGACAAACGATATGTCTTGTTGACTTCAAAACACTGTAGGATGAACCTACACAGAGGGGAGCAAATTCCTATTGAAGAAACAACAGACTGTGGTCAGTGGGAGGGGCTTATAATGACACACGAAAATCCCTCGCCATAAGTACGCCGTTATACGAAAACGCTTACAACTCCAGAATGCAAAGTTCAAAGTGCTTCATATTTGATAGACATGATGACCGTACAGCCCCAAACAACAAACGATAACCAATTTACCCACAATGCCTTGCGTTCTCAGAGGGCGCCGCTTCTGTGGTCATCCAACACGAGCAGCTGTAGCGGACAGACGACATGTCGTGTTGACTTCAAAACACTGTAGGATGAACCTACACAGAGGGGAGCAAATTCCTATTGAAGAAACAACAGACTGTGGTCAGTGGGAGGGGCTTATAATGACACACGAAAATCCCTCGCCATAACAACGCCATATATACGAAAACGCTTATAACTCTAGAGTGCAAAGTTCAAACTGCTTCATATTTGATACATACGATCACTGTCCAGAGCTAAACAACAAACGATAACCAAAAACACCCACAATGCCTTGCGCTCTCAGAGGGCGCCGCTTCTGTGGTCGTCCAACACGAGCAGCTGTAGCAGACAGACGATATATCGTGTTGACTTCAAAACACTGTAGGATGAATCTTATTAGATGGAAGCACATTGCTATGGCAAATAGAGCAGGCTGTGAAAAGTGGGAGGGGCCTATCATGACAGGAAAATCCTTCGCCATCAGCACGCTGTAATAGGAAAAAGCTTATAACTCTAGAATGCAATGTTCAAACTGCTTCATTTTTGATACACACGATCACTGTCCAGAGCTAAACAACAAACGATAACCAATTTACCCACAATGCCTTGCGTTCTCAGAGGGTGCCGCTGCTGTGGTCGTCCAACACGAGCAGCTGTAGCGGACAGACGATATGTCGTGTTGACTTCAAAACATTGTAGGATGAACCTACACAGAGGGGAGCAAATTCCTATTGAAGAAACAACAGACTG
The DNA here is from genome assembly GCF_900634775.1 of Gouania willdenowi. Taxonomy (NCBI): domain Eukaryota; kingdom Metazoa; phylum Chordata; class Actinopteri; order Blenniiformes; family Gobiesocidae; genus Gouania; species Gouania willdenowi. Next base: position 30,476 of record NW_021145223.1, on the reverse strand, counting down.
TGGTCAGTGGGAGGGGCTTATAATGACACACGAAAATCCCTCGCCATAACAACGCCATATATACGAAAACGCTTATAACTCTAGAGTGCAAAGTTCAAACTGCTTCATATTTGATACATACGATCACTGTCCAGAGCTAAACAACAAACGATAACCAATTTACCCACAATGCCTTGCGTTCTCAGAGGGCGCCGCTTCTGTGGTCGTCCAACACGAGCAGCTGTAGCGGACAGACGATATATCGTGTTGACTTCAAAACACTGTAGGATGAATCTTATTAGATGGAAGCACATTGCTATGGCAAATAGAGCAGGCTGTGAAAAGTGGGAGGGGCCTATCATGACACAGGAAAATCCATCGCCATAACTACGCCGTTATACGAAAACGCTTACAACTCCAGAATGCAAAGTTCAAAGTGCTTCATATTTGATAGACATGATGACCGTACAGCCCCAAACAACAAACGATAACCAAAAACACCCACAATGCCTTGCGCTCTCAGAGGGCGCCGCTTCTTGGGCCGTCCTACGCCAGCAGCTCTAGCGGCAAGACGACATGTCGTGTTGACTTCAAAACACTGTAGGATGAATCTTATTAGATGGAAGCACATTGCTATGGCAAATAGAGCAGGCTGTGAAAAGTGGGAGGGGCCTATCATGACACATGAAAATCCCTCGCCATACATACGCCGTTATACGAAAACGCTTATAACTCTAGAGTGCAAAGTTCAAACTGCTTCATATTTGATACACACGATCACTGTCCAGAGCTAAACAACAAACGATAACCAATTTACCCACAATGCCTTGCGTTCTCAGAGGGCGCCGCTTCTGTGGTCGTCCCACACGAGCAGCTGTAGCGGACAGACGATATGTCGTGTTGACTTCAAAACACTGTAGGATGAACCTACACAAAGGGGAGCAAATTGCTATGGAAGAAAAAAAAGGCTGTGATCAGTGGGAGGGGCCTATAATGACACGGGAGAATCCTTCGCCATCAGCACGCTATAATAGGAAAATGCTTATAACGCTTCAATGCAAAGTTCAAACTGCTTCATATTTGATACACACGATGATTGTCCATCCATAAACAGCGCTCGATGACCAAATTACCCATCATGGCCAGTGGGAGGGGCCTATAATGACACACGAAAATCCCTCGCCATAACTACGCCATTATACGAAAACCCTTATAACTCTAGAGTGCAAAGTTCAAACTACTTCATATTTGATACACACGATCACTGTCCACAGCTAAACAACAAACGATAACCAATTTACCCACAATGCCTTGCGTTCTCAGAGGGCGCCGCTTCTGTGGTCGTCCTACACGAGCAGCTGTAGCGGACAGACGATATGTCGTGTTGACTTCAAAACACTGTAGGATGAATCTTATTAGATGGAAGCACATTGCTATGGCAAATAGAGCAGGCTGTGAGAAGTGGGAGGGGCCTATCATGACACAGGAAAATCCTTCGCCATCAGCACGCTGTAATAGGAAAAAGCTTATAACTCCAGAATGCTAAATTCAAACTGCTTCATATTTGATACACACGACGACTGTCCAGCCATAAACAAAACTCCATAACCAATTTACCCATAATGCCTTGCGTTCTCAGAGGGCGCCGCTTCTGTGGTCGTCCAACACGAGCAGCTGTAGCGGACAGACGATATGTCGTGTTGACTTCAAAACACTGTAGGATGAACCTACACAGAGGGTAGCAAATTGCTATGGAAGAAAAAACAGGCTGTGATCAGTGGGAGGGGCCTATAATGACACGGGAGAATCCTTCGCCATCAGCACGCTATAATAGGAAAATGCTTATAACGCTTCAATGCAAAGTTCAAACTGCTTCATATTTAATACACACGATGATTGTCCATCCATAAACAACGCTCGATGACCAAATTACCCATCATGGCCAGTGGGAGGGGCCTATAATGACACAAGAAAATCCCTCGCCATAACTACGCCGTTATACGAAAACGCTTATAACTCTAGATTGCAAAGTTCAAACTGCTTCATATTTGATACACACGATCACTGTCCAGAGCTAAACAACAAACGATAGCCAATTTACCCACAATGCCTTGCGCTCTCAGAGGGCGCCGCTTCTTGGGCCGTCCTACGCCAGCAGCTCTAGCGGCAAGACGACATGTCGTGTTGACTTCAAAACACTGTAGGATGAATCTTATTAGATGGAAGCACATTGCTATGGCAAATAGAGCAGGCTGTGAAAAGTGGGAGGGGCCTATCATGACACAGGAAAATCCCTCGCCATAACTACGCCGTTATACGAAAACGCTTACAACTCCAGAATGCAAAGTTCAAAGTGCTTCATATTTGATACACACGATGATTGTCCATCCATAAACAACGCTCGATGACCAAATTACCCATCATGGCCAGTGGGAGGGGCCTATAATGACACAGGAAAATCCCTCGCCATTACTACTCCATTATACGAAAACGCTTATAACTCTAGAATGCAAAGTTCAAACTGCTTCATATTTGATACACATGATGACCGTACAGCCATAAACAAAACTCGAGAAGCAATTTACCCATAATACCTTGCGTTCTCAGAGGGCGCCGCTTCTGTGGTCGTCCTACACGAGCAGCTGTAGCGGACAGACGACATGTCGTGTTGACTTCAAAACACTGTAGGATGAACCTACACAGAGGGTAGCAAATTGCTATGGAAGAAAAAAAAGGTTGTGTTTAGTGGGAGGGGCCTATAATGACACGGGAGAATCCTTCGCCATCAGCACGCTATAATAGGAAAATGCTTATAACGCTTCAATGCAAAGTTCAAACTGCTTCATATTTGATACACACGATGATTGTCCATCCATGAACAACGCTCGATGACCAAATTACCCATCATGGCCAGTGGGAGGGGCCTATAATGACACATGAAAATCCTTCGCCATAACTACGCCGTTATACGAAAACGCTTATAACTCTAGAGTGCAAAGTTCAAACTGCTTCATTTTTGATACACACGATCACTGTCCAGAGCTAAACAACAAACGATAACCAATTTACCCACAATGCCTTGCGTTCACAGAGGGCGCCGCTTCTGTGGTCGTCCTACACGAGCAGCTGTAGCGGACAGACGATATGTCGTGTTGACTTCAAAACACTGTAGGATGAATCTTATTAGATGGAAGCACATTGCTATGGCAAATAGAGCAGGCTGTGAAAAGTGGGAGGGGCCTATCATGACACAGGAAAATCCCTCGCCATAACTACGCCGTTATACGAAAACGCTTATAACTCTAGAGTGCAAAGTTCAAACTGCTTCATATTGATACACACGATCACTGTCCAGAGCTAAACAACAAACGATAACCAATTTACCCACAATGCCTTGCGTTCTCAGAGGGCGCCGCTTCTGTGGTCGTTCAACACGAGCAGCTGTAGCGGACAGACGATATGTCGTGTTGACTTCAAAACACTGTAGGATGAACCTACACAAAGGGGAGCAAATTGCTATGGAAGAAAAAACAGGCTGTGGTCAGTGGGAGGAGCCTATATTGACACGGGAGAATCCTTCGCCATCAGCACGCTATAATAGGAAAATGCTTATAACGCTTCAATGCAAAGTTCAAACTGCTTCATATTTGATACACATGATGATTGTCCATCCATAAACAATGCTCGATGACCAAATTACCCATCATGGCCAGTGGGAGGGGCCTATAATGACACACGAAAATCCCTCGCCATAACTACGCCGTTATACAAAAACGCTTGCAACTCCAGAGTGCAAAGTTCAAACTGCTTCATATTTGATACACACGATCACTGTCCAGAGCTAAACAACAAACGATAACCAATTTACCCACAATGCCTTGCGTTCTCAGAGGGCGCCGCTTCTGTGGTCGTCCTACGCCAGCAGCTCTAGCGGCAAGACGACATGTCGTGTTGACTTGAAAACACTGTAGGATGAATCTTATTAGATGGAAGCACATTGCTATGGCAAATAGAGCAGGCTGTGAAAAGTGGGAGGGGCCTATCATGACACAGGAGAATTCTTCGCCATAACTACGCCGTTGTACGAAAACGCTTACAACTCCAGGCCAATTCCCAAATCCCCAACAGTGGTATACGTGACCGTGGGTTACCGCCCCCGGCCGCTTCATCGGAACCTATGACGCCGCTCGCGGCTTTAATTAGGTTCCGATGTCCCAGAATGGGACAGAGGAACCTATTGTTTTCGCTATTATATCGTTTTATTATTATACCCCGCCCGCCTTTGATCGCTAATTCGACCCCCTAAAAATGCCCGAAAACTCACCGAAATTTGCACGCACCTCAGGCCTGGCGAAAAATTTGATAATTTGGTGGCGTGAAAAAAAACGGACAGAAAACGCACGCGTAGCGTGCGTTTTCGCCGCCAAAAAAACGATGGAACCGCACGACCGCCAGGTTTGACCGATTTGCACGAAAATCGCCACATGTAGTCTTCGCCCTAGAATGAGCAAAAAGTTACATTGTGACCCCGCCCAAAACCAAACAGGAAGTCAGCCATCTTGGGTCAAAGGTCAAAAATGGCGTTTCGCCCTCGAAACGCATCTGCGCGAACTAGTCTGAGGGGATTCATCCGATTCGCTTAAAACTTGGCAACACCACATAGGACCCATTGAAGATGAAAAGTTATCAAAAGAATTTTCGTATCTGTCACGGTTTGGTCGTGGCGCCGCCACAAAAATGTAATGCTAATTTTCGTTAGCACGCAAAAAATTCCAAATCTCCATAACTCTGACACACAAACTTCGATCAGCTTCAAATTTCACACAAAGGACATGTGCCCAAGCTTGGTCATGACTGCTTTGAAACATTTCCCATCATGCCTTGTGTTTTCGACCGGTGTCATTTAAGGTCATGTACACGGTTAGCATCAACAGGACGCCGTTCTAGGAAAAAGCTTATAACTCTAGAATGCAATGTTCAAACTGCTTCATTTTTGATACACACGATCACTGTCCAGAGCTAAACAACAAACGATAACCAATTTACCCACAATGCCTTGCGTTCTCAGAGGGCGCCGCTTCTGTGGTCGTCCAACACGAGCATCTGTAGCGGACAGACAATATGTCGTGTTGACTTCAAAACACTTTAGGATGAACCTACACAGAGGGGAGCAAATTGCTATGGAAGAAAAAACAGGCTGTGAGCAGTGGGAGGGGCCTATAATGACACGGGAGAATCCTTCGCCATCAGCACGCTATAATAGGAAAATGCTTATAACGCTTCAATGCAAAGTTCAAAGTGCTTCATATTTGATACACACGATGATTGTCCATCCATAAACAACGCTCGATGACCAAATTACCCATCATGGCCAGTGGGAGGGGCCTATAATGACACACGAAAATCCCTCGCCATAACTACGCCGTTATACGAAAACGCTTATAACTCTAGAATGCAAAGTTCAAACTGCTTCATATTTGATAAACACGATTACTGTTCAGAGCTAAACAACAAACGATAACCAATTTACCCACAATGCCTTGCGTTCTCAGAGGGCGCCGCTTCTGTGGTCGTCCTACACGAGCAGCTGTAGCGGACAGACGATATGTCGTGTTGACTTCAAAACACTGTAGGATGAATCTTATTAGATGGAAGCACATTGCTATGGCAAATAGAGCAGGCTGTGAAAAGTGGGAGGGGCCTATCATGACACAGGAAAATCCCTCGCCATAACAACGCCGTTATACGAAAACGCTTATAACTCTAGAGTGCAAAGTTCAAACTGCTTCATATTTGATACACACGATCACTGTCCACAGCTAAACAACAAACGATAACCAATTTACCCACAATGCCTTGCGTTCTCAGAGGGCGCCACTTATGTGGTCGTCCTACACGAGCAGCTGTAGTGGACAGACGATATGTCGTGTTGACTTCAAAACACTGTAGGATGAATCTTATTAGATGGAAGCACATTGCTATGGCAAATAGAGCAGGCTGTGAAAAGTGGGAGGGGCCTATCATGACACAGGAAAATCCCTCGCCATACCTACGCCGTTATACGAAAACGCTTATAACTCTAGAATGCAAAGTTCAAACTGCTTCATATTTGATACACACGATCACTGTCCAGAGCTAAACAATACACAATGACCAATTTACCCACAATGCCTTGCGTTCTCTGAGGGCGCCGCTTCTGTGGTCGTCCAACACGAGCATCTGTAGCGGACAGACGATATGTCGTGTTGACTTCAAAACACTGTAGGATGAACCTACACAGAGGGTAGCAAATTGCTATGGAAGAAAAAACAGGCTGTGATCAGTGGGAGGGGCCTATAATGACACAGGAGAATCCTTCGCCATCAGCACGCTATAATAGGAAAATGCTTATAACGCTTCAATGCAAAGTTCAAACTGCTTCATATTTGAGACACACGATGATTGTCCATCCATAAACAATGCTCGATGACCAAATTACCCATCATGGCCAGTGGGAGGGGCCTATAATGACACACGAAAATCCCTCGCCATAACTACGCCATTATACGAAAATGCTATAACTCTAGAGTGCAAAGTTCAAACTGCTTCATATTTGATACACACGATGATTGTCCATCCATGAACAACGCTCGATGACCAAATTACCCATCATGGCCTGTGGGAGGGGCCTATAATGACACAGGAAAATCCTTCGCCATAACTACGCCGTTATACGAAAACGCTTACAACTCCAGAATGCAAAGTTCAAAGTGCTTCATATTTGATACACATGATGACCGTACAACCCCAAACAACAAACGATAACCAAAAACACCCACAATGCTTTGCGCTCTCAGAGGGCGCCGCTTCTTGGGCCGTCCTACGCCAGCAGCTCTGGCAGAAAGACGACATGTCGTGTTGACTTCAAAACACTGTAGGATGAATCTTATTAGATGGAAGCACATTGCTAAGGCAAATAGAGCAGGCTGTGAAAAGTGGGAGGGGCCTATCATGACACAGGAAAATCTTTCGCCATTTCTTGGTAAATGCAATATCTCAGTTGTTTTTACACCAATTTACACCAAATTTGCTCAGGCCAATTCCCAAAACAGTGGTATACGTGACCGTGGGTTACCGCCCCCGGCCGCTTCATCGGAACCTATGACGCCGCTCGCGGCTTTAATTAGGTTCCGATGTCCCAGAATGGGACAGAGGAACCTATTGTTTTCGCTATTATATCGTTTTATTATTATACCCCGCCCGCCTTTGATCGCTAATTCGACCCCCTAAAAATGCCCGAAAACTCACCGAAATTTGCACGCACCTCAGGCCTGGCGAAAAATTTGATAATTAGGTGGCGTGAAAAAAAACGGACAGAAAACGCACGCGTAGCGTGCGTTTTCGCCGCCAAAAAAACGATGGAACCGCACGACCGCCAGGTTTGACCGATTTGCACGAAAATCGCCACATGTAGTCTTCGCCCTAGAATGAGCAAAAAGTTACATTGTGACCCCGCCCAAAACCAAACAGGAAGTCAGCCATCTTGGGTCAAAGGTCAAAAATGGCGTTTCGCCCTCGAAACGCATCTGCGCGAACTAGTCTGAGGGGATTCATCCGATTCGCTTAAAACTTGGCAACACCACATAGGACCCATTGAAGATGAAAAGTTATCAAAAGAATTTTCGTATCTGTCACGGTTTGGTCGTGGCGCCGCCACAAAAATGTAATGCTAATTTTCGTTAGCACGCAAAAAATTCCAAATCTCCATAACTCTGACACACAAACTTCGATCAGCTTCAAATTTCACACAAAGGACATGTGCCCAAGCTTGGTCATGACTGCTTTGAAACATTTCCCATCATGCCTTGTGTTTTCGACCGGTGTCATTTAAGGTCATGTACACGGTTAGCATCAACAGGACGCCGTTCTAGGAAAAAGCTTATAACTCTAGAATGCAATGTTCAAACTGCTTCATTTTTGATACACACGATCACTGTCCAGAGCTAAACAACAAACGATAACCAATTTACCCACAATGCCTTGCGTTCTCAGAGGGCGCCGCTTCTGTGGTCGTCCAACACGAGCAGCTGTAGCGGACAGACGATATGTCGTGTTGACTTCAAAACACTGTAGGATGAACCTACACAGAGGGGAGCAAATTCCTATTGAAGAAACAACAGACTGTGGTCAGTGGGAGGGGCTTATAATGACACACGAAAATCCCTCGCCATAACAACGCCATATATACGAAAACGCTTATAACTCTAGAGTGCAAAGTTCAAACTGCTTCATATTTGATACATACAATCACTGTCCAGAGCTAAACAACAAACGATAACCAATTTACCCACAATGCCTTGCGTTCTCAGAGGGCGCCGCTTCTGTGGTCGTCCAACACGAGCAGCTGTAGCGGACAGACGATATGTCGTGTTGACTTCAAAACACTGTACGATGAACCTACACAGAGGGGAGCAAATTCCTATTGAAGAAACAACAGACTGTGGTCAGTGGGAGGGGCCTAAAATATCACTGGAAAATTCTTCGCCCTCTGTGGTCGTCCAACACGAGCAGCTGTAGCGGACAAACGATATGTCGTGTTGACTTCAAAACACTGTAGGATGAACCTACACAGAGGGGAGCAAATTCCTATTGAAGGAACAACAGACTGTGGTCAGTGGGAGGGGCTTATAATGACACACGAAAATCCCTCGCCATAACAACGCCATATATACGAAAACGCTTATAACTCTAGAGTGCAAAGTTCAAACTGCTTCATATTTGATACATACGATCACTGTCCAGAGCTAAACAACAAACGATAACCAATTTACCCACAATGCCTTGCGTTCTCAGAGGGCGCCGCCACTGTGGTCGTCCTACACGAGCAGCTGTAGCGGACAGACAATATGTCGTGTTGACTTCAAAACACTGTAGGATGAATCTTATTAGATGGAAGCACATTGCTATGGCAAAAAGAGCAGGCTGTGAAAAGTGGGAGGGGCCTATCATGACACAGGAAAATCCATCGCCATAACTACGCCGTTATACGAAAACGCTTACAACTCCAGAATGCAAAGTTCAAAGTGCTTCATATTTGATAGACATGATGACCGTACAGCCCCAAACAACAAACGATAACTAATTTACCCACAATGCCTTGCGTTCTCAGAGGGCGCCGCTTCTGTGGTCGTCCAACACGAGCAGCTGTAGCGGACAAACGATATGTCGTGTTGACTTCAAAACACTGTAGGATGAACCTACACAGAGGGGAGCAAATTCCTATTGAAGAAACAACAGACTGTGGTCAGTGGGAGGGGCTTATAATGACAAACGAAAATCCCTCGCCATAACAACGCCATATATACGAAAACGCTTATAACTCTAGAGTGCAAAGTTCAAACTGCTTCATATTTGATACAAACGATCACTGTCCAGAGCTAAACAACAAACGATAACCAATTTACCCACAATGCCTTGCGTTCTCAGAGGGCGCCGCTTCTGTGGTCGTCCAACACGAGCAGCTGTAGCGGACAGACGATATATTGTGTTGACTTCAAAACACTGTAGGATGAATATTATTAGATGGAAGCACATTGCTATGGCAAAAAGAGCAGGCTGTGAAAAGTGGGAGGGGCCTATCATGACACAGGAGAATCCTTCGCCATCAGCACGCTGTAATAGGAAAAAGCTTATAACTCTAGAATGCAAAGTTCAAAGTGCTTCATATTTGATAGACATGATGACCGTACAGCCCCAAACAACAAACGATAACCAATTTACCCATAATGCCTTGTGTTCTCAGAGGAAGCCGCTTCTGTTTTCATCCAACACGAGCAGCTGTAGCGGACAGACGATATGTCGTGTTGACTTCAAAACACTGTAGGATGAATCTTATTAGATGGAAGCACATTGCTATGGCAAAAAGAGCAGGCTGTGAAAAGTGGGAGGGGCCTATCATGACACAGGAAAATCCATCGCCATAGCTACGCCGTTATACGAAAACACTTACAACTCCAGGCCGATTCCCAAATCCCCAACAGTGGTATACGTGACCGTGGGTTACCGCCCTCGGCCGCTTCATCGGAACCTATGACGCCGCTCGCGGCTTTAATTAGGTTCCGATGTCCCAGAATGGGACAGAGGAACCTATTGTTTTCGCTATTATATCGTTTTATTATTATACCCCGCCCGCCTTTGATCGCTAATTCGACCCCCTAAAAATGCCCGAAAACTCACCGAAATTTGCACGCACCTCAGGCCTGGCGAAAAATTTGATAATTAGGTGGCGTGAAAAAAAACGGACAGAAAACGCACGCGTAGCGTGCGTTTTCGCCGCCAAAAAAACGATGGAACCGCACGACCGCCAGGTTTGACCGATATGTACGAAAATCGCCACGTGTAGTCTCCGCCCCAGAATGAGCAAAAAGTTACATTGTGACCCCGCCCAAAACCAAACAGGAAGTCAGCCATCTTGGGTCAAAGGTCAAAAATGGCGTTTCGCCCTCGAAACGCATCTGCGCTATCTAGTCTGAGGGGATTCATCCGATTCGCTTACAACTTGGCAACACCACATAGGACCCATTGAAGATGAAAAGTTATCGAAAGAATTTTCGTATCTGTCACGGTTTGGTCGTGGCGCCGCCACAAAAATGCAATGCTAATTTTCGTTAGCACGCAAAAAATTCCAAATCTCCATAACTCTGACACACAAACTTCAATCAGCTTCAAATTTCACACAAAGGACATGTGCCCAAGCTTGGTCATGACTGCTTTGAAACATTTCCCATCATGCCTTGTGTTTTCGACCGGTGTCATTTAAGGTCATGTACACGGTTAGCATTTACAGGACGCCGTTCTAGGAGAAAGCTTATAACTCTAGAATGCAAAGTTCAAACTGCTTCATATTTGATACACATGATGACCGTACAGCCATAAACAAAACTCGAGAACCAATTTACCCATAATGCCTTGCGTTCTCAGAGGGCGCCGCTTCTGTGGTCGTCCAACACGAGCAGCTGTAGCGGACAGACGATATGTCGTGTTGACTTCAAAACACTGCAGGATGAATCTTATTAGATGGAAGCACATTTCTATGGCAAATAGAGCAGGCTGTGAAAAGTGGGAGGGGCCTATAATGACACATGAAAATCCCTCGCCATAACTACGCCGTTATACGAAAACGCTTATAACTCTAGAGTGCAAAGTTCAAACTGCTTCATATTTGATACACACGATCACTGTCCAGAGCCAAACAACAAACGATAACCAATTTACCCACAATGCCTTGCGTTCTCAGTGGGCGCCGCTTCTGTGGTCGGCCTACACGAGCAGCTGTAGCGGACAGACGATATGTCGTGTTGACTTCAAAACACTGTAGGATGAACCTACACAGAGGGGAGCAAATTGCTATGGAAGAAAAAAAAGGCTGTGATCAGTGGGAGGGGCCTAAAATGTCACTGCAAAATTCTTCGCCATCAACACGCTGTAATAGGAAAATGCTTATAACGCTCCAATGCAAAGTTCAAACTGCTTCATATTTGATACACACGATGATTGTCCATCCATAAACAACGCTCGATGACCAAATTACCCATCATGGCCAGTGGGAGGGGCCTATCATTACACAGGTAAATCCTTCGCCATAACTACGCCGTTTTACGAAAACGCTTACAACTCCAGAATGCAAAGTTCAAAGTGCTTCATATTTGATACACATGATGACCGTACAGCCCCAAACAACAAACGATAACCAAAAACACCCACAATGCCTTGCGCTCTCAGAGGGCGCCGCTTCTTGGGCCGTCCTACGCCAGCAACTCTAGCGGCAAGACGACATGTCGTGTTGACTTCAAAACACTGTAGGATGAATCTTATTTGATGGAAGCACATTGCTATGGCAAATAGAGCAGGCTGTGAAAAGTGGGAGGGGCCTATCATGACACAGGAAAATCCCTCACCATAACTACGCCGTTATACGAAAACGCTTACAACTCCAGGCCAATTCCCAAATCCTCAACAGTGGTATACGTGACCGTGGGTTACCGCCCCCGGCCGCTTCATCGGAACCTATGACGCCGCTCGCGGCTTTAATTAGGTTCCGATGTCCCAGAATGGGACAGAGGAACCTATTGTTTTCGCTTTTATTTCCTATTATTATTATTATTATACCCCGCCCGCCTTTGATCGCTAATTCGACCCCCTAAAAATGCCCGAAAACTCACCGAAATTTGCACGCACCTCAGGCCTGGCGAAAAATTTGACAATTTGGTGGCGTGAAAAAAAAACGGACAGAAAACGCACGCATAGCGTGCGTTTTTGCCGCCAAAATAAACGATGGAACCACACGACCACCAGGTCTGACCGATTTGCACGAAAATCGCCACATGTAGTCTTCGCCCCAGAATGAGCAAAAAGTTACATTGTGACCCCGCCCAAAACCAAACAGGAAGTCAGCCATCTTGGGTCAAAGGTCAAAAATGGCGTTTCGCCCTCGAAACGCATCTGCGCTATCTAGTCTGAGGGGATTCATCCGATTCGCTTAAAACTTGGCAACACCACATAGGACCCATTGAAGATGAAAAGTTATCGAAAGAATTTTTGTATCTGTCACGGTTTGGTCGTGGCGCCGCCACAAAACTGCAATGCTAATTTTCGTTAGCACGCAAAAAATTCCAAATCTCCATAACTCTGACTCACAAACTTCGATCAGCTTCAAATTTCACACAAAGGACATGTGCCCAAGCTTGGTCATGACTGCTTTGAAACATTTCCCATCATGCCTTGTGTTTTCGACCGGTGTCATTTAAGGTCATGTACACGGTTAGCATTTACAGGACGCCGTTCTAGGAAAAAGCTTATAACTCTAGAATGCAAAGTTCAAACTGCTTCATATTTGATACACATGATGACCGTACAGCCATAAACAAAACTCGAGAACCAATTTACCCATAATGCCTTGCGTTCTCAGAGGGCGCCGCTTCTATGGTCGTCCTACACGAGCAGCTGTAGCGGACAGACGATATGTCGTGTTGACTTCAAAACACTGTAGGATGAACCTACACAGAGGGTAGCAAATTGCTATGGAAGAAAAAACAGGCTGTGATCAGTGGGAGGGGCCTATAATGACACGGGAGAATCCTTCGCCATCAGCACGCTATAATAGGAAAATGCTTATAACGCTTCAATGCAAAGTTCAAACTGCTTCATATTTGATACACACGATGATTGTCCATCCATAAACAACGCTCGATGACCAAATTACCCATCATGGCCAGTGGGAGGGGCCTATAATCACACACGAAAATCCCTCGCCATAACTACGCCGTTATACGAAAACGCTTATAACTCTAGAGTGCAAAGTTCAAACTGCTTCATATTTGATACACACGATCACTGTTCAGAGCTAAACAACAAACGATAACCAATTTACCCACAATGCCTTGCGTTCTCAGAGGGCGCCGCTTCTGTGGTCGTCCTACACGAGCAGCTGTAGCGGACAGACGATATGTCGTATTGACTTCATAACACTGTAGGATGAACCTACACAGAGGGTAGCAAATTGCTATGGAAGAAAAAACAGGCTGTGATCAGTGGGAGGGGCCTGAAATGTCACTGGAAAATTCTTCGCCATCAACACGCTGTAATAGGAAAATGCTTATACCGCTCCAATGCAAAGTTCAAACTGCTTCATATTTGATACACATGATGACCGTACAGCCATAAACAAAACTCGAGAACCAATTTACCCATAATGCCTTGCGTTCTCAGAGGGCGCCGCTTCTGTGGTCGTCCAACACGAGCAGCTGTAGCGGACAGACGATATGTCGTGTTGACTTCAAAACACTGTAGGATGAATCTTATTAGATGGAAGCACGAAGCACATTTCTATGGCAAATAGAGCAGGCTGTGAAAAGTGGGAGGGGCCTATCATGACACAGGAAAATCCCTCGCCATAACTACGCCGTTATACGAAAACGCTTGCAACTCCAGAATGCAAAGTTCAAACTGCTTCATATTTGATACACATGATGACTGTACAGCCATAAACAAAACTCGAGAACCAATTTACCCATAATGCCTTGCGTTCTCAGAGGGCGCCGCTTCTGTGGTCGTCCAACACGAGCAGCTGTAGCGGACAGACGATATGTCGTGTTGACTTCAAAACACTGTAGGATGAACCTACACAGAGGGTAGCAAATTGCTATGGAAGAAAAAACAGGCTGTGATCAGTGGGAGGGGCCTATAATGACACGGGAGAATCCTTCGCCATCAGCACGCTATAATAGGAAAATGCTTATAACGCTTCAATGCAAAGTTCAAACTGCTTCATATTTGATACACACGATGATTGTCCATCCATAAACAACGCTCGATGACCAAATTACCCATCATGGCCAGTGGGAGGGGCCTATAATCACACACGAAAATCCCTCGCCATAACTACGCCGTTATACGAAAACGCTTATAACTCTAGAGTGCAAAGTTCAAACTGCTTCATATTTGATACACACGATCACTGTTCAGAGCTAAACAACAAACGATAACCAATTTACCCACAATGCCTTGCGTTCTCAGAGGGCGCCGCTTCTGTGGTCGTCCTACACGAGCAGCTGTAGCGGACAGACGATATGTCGTATTGACTTCAAAACACTGTAGGATGAACCTACACAGAGGGTAGCAAATTGCTATGGAAGAAAAAACAGGCTGTGATCAGTGGGAGGGGCCTCAAATGTCACTGGAAAATTCTTCGCCATCAACACGCTGTAATAGGAAAATGCTTATACCGCTCCAATGCAAAGTTCAAACTGCTTCATATTTGATACACATGATGACCGTACAGCCATAAACAAAACTCGAGAACCAATTTACCCATAATGCCTTGCGTTCTCAGAGGGCGCCGCTTCTGTGGTCGTCCAACACGAGCAGCTGTAGCGGACAGACGATATGTCGTGTTGACTTCAAAACACTGTAGGATGAATCTTATTAGATGGAAGCACGAAGCACATTTCTATGGCAAATAGAGCAGGCTGTGAAAAGTGGGAGGGGCCTATCATGACACAGGAAAATCCCTCGCCATAACTACGCCGTTATACGAAAACGCTTGCAACTCCAGAATGCAAAGTTCAAACTGCTTCATATTTGATACACATGATGACTGTACAGCCATAAACAAAACTCGAGAACCAATTTACCCATAATGCCTTGCGTTCTCAGAGGGCGCCGCTTCTGTGGTCGTCCAACACGAGCAGCTGTAGCGGACAGACGATATGTCGTGTTGACTTCAAAACACTGTAGGATGAATCTTATTAGATGGAAGCACGAAGCACATTTCTATGGCAAATAGAGCAGGCTGTGAAAAGTGGGAGGGGCCTATCATGACACAGGAAAATCCCTCGCTATAACTACGCCGTTATACGAAAACGCTTGCAACTCCAGAATGCAAAGTTCAAACTGCTTCATATTTGATACACATGATGACTGTACAGCCATAAACAAAACTCGAGAACCAATTTACCCATAATGCCTTGCGTTCTCAGAGGGCGCCGCTTCTGTGGTCGTCCAACACGAGCAGCTGTAGCGGACAGACGATATGTCGTGTTGACTTCAAAACAATGTAGGATGAATCTTATTAGATGGAAGCACGAAGCACATTTCTATGGCAAATAGAGCAGGCTGTGAAAAGTGGGAGGGGCCTATCATGACACAGGAAAATCCCTCGCCATAACTACGCCGTTATACGAAAACGCTTGCAACTCCAGAATGCAAAGTTCAAACTGCTTCATATTTGATACACACGATGATTGTCCATCCATAAACAAAGCTCGATGACCAAATTACCCATCATGGCCAGTGGGAAGGGCCTATAATGACACATGAAAATCCCTCGCCATAACTACGCCGTTATAAGAAAACGCTTATAACTCTAGAATGCAAAGTTCAAACTGCTTCATATTTGATACACATGATGACCGTACAGCCATAAACAAAACTCGAGAACCAATTTACCCATAATGCCTTGCGTTCTCACAGGGCGCCGCTTCTGTGGTCGTCCAACACGAGCAGCTGTAGCGGAGAGACGATATGTCGTGTTGACTTCAAAACACTGTAGGATGAACCTACACAGAGGGGAGCAAATTGCTATGGAAGAAAAAACAGGCTGTGATCAGTGGGAGGGGCCTATAATGACACGGGAGAATCCTTCGCCATCAGCACGCTATAATAGGAAAATGCTTATAACGCTTCAATGCAAAGTTCAAACTGCTTCATATTTGATACACACGATGATTGTCCATCAATAAACAACGCTCGATGACCAAATTACCCATCATGGCCAGTGGGAGGGGCCTATAATGACACAAGAAAATCCCTCGCCATAACTACGCCGTTATACGAAAACGCTTATAACTCTAGAGTGCAAAGTTCAAACTGCTTCATATTTGATACACACGATCACTGTCCAGAGCTAAACAACAAACGATAACCAATTTTCCCACAATGCCTTGCGTTCACAGAGGGCGTCGCTTCTGTGGTCGTCCTACACGAGCAGCTGTGGCGGACAGACGATATGTCGTGTTGACTTGAAAACACTGTAGGATGAATCTTATTAGATGGAAGCACATTGCGATGGAAAATATACCAGGCTGTGAAAAGTGGGAGGGGCCTATCATGACACAGGAGAATTCTTCGCCATCAGCACGCTGTAATAGGAAAAAGCTTATAACTCCAGAATGCTAAATTCAAACTGCTTCATATTTGATACACACGACGACTGTCCAGCCATAAACAAAACTCCATAACCAATTTACCCATAATGCCTTGCGTTCTCAGAGGGCGCCGCTTCTGTGGTCGTCCTACACGAGCAGCTGTAGCGGACAAACGATATGTCGTGTTGACTTCAAAACACTGTAGGATGAATCTTATTAGATGGAAGCACATTGCTATGGCAAATAGAGCAGGCTGTGAAAAGTGGGAAGGGCCTATCATGACAGGAAAATCTTTCGCCATTTCTTGGTAAATGCAATATCTCAGTTGTTTTTACACCAATTTACACCAAATTTGCTCAGGCCAATTCCCAAAACAGTGGTATACGTGACCGTGGGTTACCGCCCCCGGCCGCTTCATCGGAACCTATGACGCCGCTCGCGGCTTTAATTATTATTATTATTATACCCCGCCCGCCTTTGATCGCTAATTCGACCCCCTAAAAATGCCCGAAAACTCACCGAAATTTGCACGCACCTCAGGCCTGGCGAAAAATTTGATAATTTGGTGGCGTGAAAAAAAACGGACAGAAAACGCACGCGTAGCGTGCGTTTTAGCCGCCAAAACAAACGATGGAACCACACGACTGCCAGGTCTGACCGATTTGCACGAAAATCGCCACATGTAGTCTTCGCCCCAGAATGAGCAAAAAGTTACATTGTGACCCCGCCCAAAACCAAACAGGAAGTCAGCCATCTTGGGTCAAAGGTCAAAAATGGCGTTTCGCCCTCGAAACGCATCTGCGCTATCTCGTCTGAGGGGATTCATCCAATTCGCTTAAAACTTGGCAACACCACATAGGACCCATTGAAGATGAAAAGTTATCGAAAGAATTTTCGTATCTGTCACGGTTTGGTCGTGGCGCCGCCACAAAAATGCAATGCTAATTTTCGTTAGCACGCAAAAAATTCCAAATCTCCATAACTCTGACACACAAACTTCGATCAGCTTCAAATTTCACACAAAAGACATGTGCCCAAGCTTGGTCATGACTGCTTTGAAACATTTCCCATCATGCCTTGTGTTTTCGACCGGTGTCATTTAAGGTCATGTACACGGTTAGCATTTACAGGACGCCGTTCTAGGAAAAAGCTTATAACTCTAGAATGCAAAGTTCAAACTGCTTCATATTTGATACACACGATCACTGTCCAGAGCTAAACAACAAACGATAACCAATTTACCCACAATGCCTTGCGTTCTCAGTGGGCGCCGCTTCTGTGGTCGGCCTACACGAGCAGCTGTAGTGGACAGACGATATGTCGTGTTGACTTCAAAACACTGTAGGATGAACCTACACAGAGGGTAGCAAATTGCTATGGAAGAAAAAACAGGCTGTGATCAGTGGGAGGGGCCTATAATGACACGGGAGAATCCTTCGCCATCAGCACGCTATAATAGGAAAATGCTTATAACGCTTCAATGCAAAGTTCAAACTGCTTCATATTTGATACACACGATGATTGTCCATCCATAAACAACGCTCGATGACCAAATTACCCATCATGGCCAGTGGGAGGGGCCTATAATGACACACGAAAATCCCTCGCCATAACTACGCCGTTATACGAAAACGCTTATAACTCTAGAGTGCAAAGTTCAAACTGCTTCATATTTGATACATACGATCACTGTCCACAGCTAAACAACAAACGATAACCAATTTACCCACAATGCCTTGCGTTCTCAGAGGGCGCCGCTTCTGTGGTCGTCCTACACGAGCAGCTGTAGCGGACAGACGATATGTCGTGTTGACTTCAAAACACTGTAGGATGAATCTTATTAGATGGAAGCACATTGCTATGGCAAATAGAGCAGGCTGTGAAAAGTGGGAGGGGCCTATCATGACACAGGAAAATCCCTCGCCATAACTACGCCGTTATACGAAAACGCTTATAACTCTAGAGTGCAAAGTTCAAACTGCTTCATATTTGATACACACGATCACTGTCCAGAGCTAAACAACAAACGATAACCAATTTACCCACAATGCCTTGCGTTCTCAGAGGGCGCCGCTTCTGTGGTCGTCCTACACGAGCAGCTGTAGCGGACAGACGATATGTCGTGTTGACTTCAAAACACTGTAGGATGAACCTACACAGAGGGGAGCAAATTCCTATTGAAGAAACAACAGACTGTGGTCAGTGGGAGTGGCCTAAAATGTCACTGGAAAATTCTTCGCCATCAACACGCTATAATAGGAAAATTCTTATACCGCTCCAATGCAAAGTTCAAACTGCTTCATATTTGATACACACGATGATTGTCCATCGATGAACAACGCTCGATGACCAAATTACCCATCATGGCCAGTGGGAGGGGCCTATAATCACACAGGAAAATCCCTCGCCATAACTACGCCGTTATACGAAAACGCTTATAACTCTAGAGTGCAAAGTTCAAACTGCTTCATTTTTGATACACATGATGACCGTACAGCCCCAAACAACAAACGATAACCAAAAAACACCCACAATGCCTTGCGCTCTCAGAGGGCGCCGCTTCTTGGGCTGTCCTACACCAGCAGCTCTAGCTGCAAGACGACATGTCGTGTTGACTTCAAAACACTGTAGGATGAATCTTATTAGATGGAAGCACATTGCTATGGCAAATAGAGCAGGCTGTGAAAAGTGGGAGGGGCCTATCATGACACAGGAAAATCCCTCGCCATAACTACACCGTTATACGAAAACGCTTATAACTCTAGGCCAATTCCCAAATCCCCAACAGTGGTATACGTGACCGTGGGTTACCGCCCCCGGCCGCTTCATCGGAACCTATGACGCCGCTCGCGGCTTTAATTATTATTATTATTATACCCCGCCCGCCTTTGATCGCTAATTCGACCCCCTAAAAATGCCCGAAAACTCACCGAAATTTGCACGCACCTCAGGCCTGGCGAAAAATTTGATAATTTGGTGGCGTGAAAAAAAAACGGACAGAAAACGCACGCGTAGCGTGCGTTTTAGCCGCCAAAACAAACGATGGAACCACACGACTGCCAGGTCTGACCGATTTGCACGAAAATCGCCACATGTAGTCTTCGCCCCAGAATGAGCAAAAAGTTACATTGTGACCCCGCCCAAAACCAAACAGGAAGTCAGCCATCTTGGGTCAAAGGTCAAAAATGCATCTGCGCTATCTCGTCTGAGGGGATTCATCCGATTCGCTTAAAACTTGGCAACACCACATAGGACCCATTGAAGATGAAAAGTTATCGAAAGAATTTTCGTATCTGTCACGGTTTGGTCGTGGCGCCGCCACAAAAATGCAATGCTAATTTTCGTTAGCACGCAAAAAATTCCAAATCTCCATAACTCTGACACACAAACTTCGATCAGCTTCAAATTTCACACAAAGGACATGTGCCCAAGCTTGGTCATGACTGCTTTGAAACATTTCCCATCATGCCTTGTGTTTTCGACCGGTGTCATTTAAGGTCATGTACACGGTTAGCATTTACAGGACGCCGTTCTAGGAAAAAGCTTATAACTGTAGAATGCAAAGTTCAAACTGCTTCATATTTGATACACATGATGACCGTACAGCCATAAACAAAACTCGAAAACCAATTTACCCATAATGCCTTGCGTTCTCAGAGGGCGCCGCTTCTGTGGTCATCCAACACGAGCAGCTGTAGCGGACAGACGATATGTCGTGTTGACTTCAAAACACTGTAGGATGAATCTTATTAGATGGAAGCACATTTCTATGGCAAATAGAGCAAGCTGTGAAAAGTGGGAGGGGCCTATCATGACACAGGAAAATCCCTCGCCATAACTACGCCGTTATACGAAAACGCTTATAACTCTAGAATGCAAAGTTCAAACTGCTTCATATTTGATACACACGATCACTGTCCAGAGCTAAACAACAAACGATAACCAATTTACCCACAATGCCTTGCGTTGTCAGAGGGCGCCGCTTTTGTGGTCGTCCAACACGAGCAGCTGTAGCGGACAGACGATATGTCATGTTGACTTCAAAACACTGTAGGATGAACCTACACAGAGGGGAGCAAATTGCTATGGAAGAAAAAAAAAAGGCTGTGATCAGTGGGAGGGGCCTATAATGACACGGGAGAATCCTTCGCCATCAGCACGCTATAATAGGAAAATGCTTATAACGCTTCAATGCAAAGTTTAAACTGCTTCATATTTTATACACACGATGATTGTCCATCCATGAACAACGCTCGATGACCAAATTACCCATCATGGCCAGTGGGAGGGGCCTATAATGACACACGAAAATCCCTCGCCATAACTACGCCGTTATAAGAAAACGCTTATAACTCTAGAATGCAAAGTTCAAACTGCTTCATATTTGATACACACGATGATTGTCCATCCATGAACAACGCTCGATGACCAAATTACCCATCATGGCCAGTGGGAGGGGCCTATAATGACACATGAAAATCCCTCGCCATAACTATGCCGTTATACAAAAACGCTTATAACTCTAGATTGCAAAGATCAAACTGCTTCATATTTGATACACACGATCACTGTCCAGAGCTAAACAACAAACGATAACCAATTTACCCACAATGCCTTGCGTTCTCAGAGGGCGCCGCTTCTGTGGTCGTCCTACACGAGCAGCTGTAACGGAAAGACGATATGTCGTGTTGACTTGAAAACACTGTAGGATGAATCTTATTAGATGGAAGCACATTGCGATGGAAAATATACCACGCTGTGAAAAGTGGGAGGGGCCTATCATGACACAGGAGAATTCTTCGCCATCAGCACGCTGTAATAGGAAGAAGCTTATAACTCTAGAATGCTAAATTCAAACTGCTTCATATTTGATACACACGATGATTGTCCATCCATGAACAACGCTCGATGACCAAATTACCCATCATGGCCAGTGGGAGGGGCCTATAATCACACAGAAAAATCCTTCGCCATAACTACGCCGTTATACGAAAACGCTTACAACTCCAGAATGCAAAGTTCAAAGTGCTTCATATTTGATACACATGATGACCGTACAACCCCAAACAACAAACGATAACCAAAAACACCCACAATGCTTTGCGCTCTCAGAGGGCGCCGCTTCTTGGGCCGTCCTACGCCAGCAGCTCTGGCAGAAAGACGACATGTCGTGTTGACTTCAAAACACTGTAGGATGAATCTTATTAGATGGAAGCACATTGCTATGGCAAATAGAGCAGGCTGTGAAAAGTGGGAGGGGCCTATCATGACAGGAAAATCTTTTGCCATTTCTTGGTAAATGCAATATCTCAGTTGTTTTTACACCAATTTACACCAAATTTGCTCAGGCCAATTCCCAAAACAGTGGTATACGTGACCGTGGGTTACCGCCCCCGGCCGCTTCATCGGAACCTATGACGCCGCTCGCGGCTTTAATTACATTACTGTCTAATGGGACCAGCTTTGTTTGAACACATGAAATATAATTAACTTTATGTGTTTATTTCACACAACGTGTGACATGTTAGCTTTTATCCTACGTAAATTAGTGGCCATTTATGGTTTGATGACAGTAAGCCATGTATTTTTAACTTGGTCTCACCGGTGGTTAGCGTTAGCTCTTAGTCCACTCTGATGTGTCGTGGGTTAGCTTAGCTTAGTTAGCTTTTCCAGCGTGCATCTGTCTCTCTGGGTGGATCTGGCGGAGGATCTTGGACTGGTTCACTTTGTTGGATGTCTGGTCTTTAACCAAGCACCGGTACATCCACAGTGAAACATGAAACTGCTAATGTACACCGCTACTTTGGAGCAGTTCAAGCCGTTCATCTGCCTACATCCCCCAGAATGCCTTGCGGTTCTGGGTCGCGTGTTGTTTCTGGGTTTTTTCTAACTGAGTTCAGTGAAATTATCAAACATTCTCTCACATATTTTCTTTTCGATATATATTGTTATCGATTTATCGGCCAGGCTTATAATCCAGTATATCTGAACGCCTCTCCTAAGCAGAGGTTGAGACGGAGCACCAAGTGAAAACAATTAAACTTTCACTCAGTGCAATTCATGTTTCTGTGTCACATTATTGCTATAGCTATGCTGGACCCCTATACTGCACCATTGTAGATCTGTACATTAAGATTTAAAGTGTACTAAAGATGTCACAATTACAGATTTTCTCGCTACAATTATTGTCAGAGAATTAATTGCGATATTATGATCATCACGATTATTTTTGCTTTTTTTACTGTATTTTCACACTATATATTGAATAATTAAAGTCACATGAACACTTCTTATAGGTCTTGAATATTCATTTATTTTCCTTTCTTTGATACTCTAATAACAAAATAATGTATCAACAATCGAAAATAAACAGAGTACAAGAAAAATGTAAATAATCCCATTTTTAAATCCCGGAATTTAAAAACAAATCATATCTGCTGTGAAAACTATTAACTACAGTATGTCTCCCACAAAGTATAAATCATATAAAGGATAAAGGAGCTGTCTATGAAAATATATAAATATTGAAAATAAATAATATATTATATAACAAATTAATATAAATGAAATATATAATTATATACTATCAGAAATAAATATATAAGTTGCAGTTTAATAATAAATACATTTCCTCTACTTTTATTTGCCGTGTGCTACATCTTAAATTTGTACAGCTTTTCTTTCATTTATGAATGTATAAATATTTATCAATTTTTAATCACATCATTCATATCCTATGACTTGGTTCACATTAATATTTTGTTTCAGATGCAGTGAGGAAATGATGTCACTGGCTGGAAAACCAGGGGAATAAACTAGTAAGGCTGGACTGAACGATGGATGGATGGATGAGCACTATTTTTGCTAAATATTTTCTTTGTGCAGTACCTCTGCCAACTGTAAATATTTTATTTTTCCATTTCCGATAGCCTACAGTACCTATAAGTTTGAAAGTGTCAGCATTTTGTGCCTTTTATAGCCCTAAACATCACTATTTCCTGATACGGCAGAGACGCTGCACAGTCTCACTCTGCTGTAAGGCAGGAGGAGGAGGAGCCAGGAGGAGGCCACACCCTCTCCCAAAAGCACATTGTTGCTCTGCCTCTGTTCTCATAGCGTGTTTTTATG
Source organism: Gouania willdenowi (assembly GCF_900634775.1). Classification (NCBI taxonomy): domain Eukaryota; kingdom Metazoa; phylum Chordata; class Actinopteri; order Blenniiformes; family Gobiesocidae; genus Gouania; species Gouania willdenowi. The sequence goes on along the minus strand of NW_021145223.1, from coordinate 6,687 downwards.
TGTTTGCAGATGCTCAGTCAGTTCCCTAAGATTAAAACCATTTACCGTGCTATGCTAAATGCTATACGTACGTTCACAGTGCATTAGTGAATTGATACAGCGTGGCCGCTGCTACGTTCTCTAGTGGGCGGGATTATAACACTACAGTCAGGATGACAGCGCCAAAGACGATTAAGAAACTTTCTTTTGAGGAAAAACGACAGCTTTTAAAAGATGGAGACCAACACCTGAGCTACCAGACCTTCAGCAAAGGTAAGGTCAGAACATTGTTCATATTTTCTACAGTGAATGGTAGGATTGACTTTGTGGATGTTGTCATTTTCTCTGTGTTTCTGTGTTTCCAACACAAACAACAGATGTGCTGCCGTGTCATGAGATATATGTTGTTGGGAGAGTATGGAGGCTATATTAAATAGTTGTTTATGTTTCTTTAATGGTGTTTATTATGTTGATTTTGTTAGTTGGATAAATGCTTGTCCATGTGGATCTTATTGGGTTTTTTCTTTCTTATTATGAATTTTGTATTTTAATAAGCGCATTGAGATGACTTTGTTGTACATTGTGCTATACAAATAAAGTTGAATTGAATTGAATTAACGATTGCCAGCAGAAACATATGAAATTGTCATTGGTGTTGACATTGGTGGGCTCGATTTGCAACGCCCTGCCTACCCTACCCTAGTTCTCACGGCACGTCACTGTCAATAGCATAACATTTTAGTCATAAGTATTTAAATTAAAAAAGAATACTTGATGAGGCAAACCACCACTAGAGGGCACTTTAAATGTATATTTCTTTTTTATAGCAAAGATATAGTGTGCATTATATTTATCTTGTTTTTTTTTGTGCAATGCTTTCCTCTAATAATATCAATAATTTGTATTTTGAACCTGTTACTAAGATGTAAATTTAAACGCTGATGTTTTTGTATTTACAGAGATATTTGTAAAACAACCATTTAGTATTATTATTTTTGTGGTTTATTGCATTTTTTTCCAGTCAACATAGACATAAATCTACACATATTCAAAGTTTAAAATGTATTGTGTGAAAAATACTCAAAAAAAATATATTAATACATAAAACGTTTTTTATTCTTACTAAGGGCTTACTAATATATATAAACAAAGTTCACAAAAATTAATATTAAAAAAACAAATGAAAATACTAAATAAAATGTAAGTTGAAGATTAAAAAAGAAACACAAACTTAAAACATATTTACATATATACATACACATGTGAATCCAAACATAGATATTCCACATAGATTGTAACGGTGGTGGCATTGAGTAAAGTAATGAGGTCGGAGGATTGTTATAGGACAGTCAGTGTTGGTGGTGGTGGATGGTCACAGGTAGCTGTGAAGAAGCCCTCACTCAGACCAAAGTCTGGATCCAGGGTTGGGGGTACGGTCACTGTGTCCACTTTGACCTCCGCCCCTTCCCCCGACACCGAGGACTCATTGAGATGGTCCTGATGCTGGTACAGATAGTGCTGAGGCGTCTGGAGCTCTGCTACGTTCCCTGTGCCGTTCGTGGTGGTGACACACAGGTCCATGTAGCCGTAGGACAGCTGCTGGTTCATCACGTCTCCCCACCACCTTCCCAGCTCTCCTATTGGTTCCTGCATCCCCTCCATCTCACATTCCAGGGACCTCAGAGCAGCGTTGAGGTCAGAATCTTCCAAGGTGCTACAATCACCACCGAGAACTTCCTCCAACGCTGCTGCCAGAATGTCTACCCTCATGGAGTCTGGTTTAGTGGACAACAGGGGCTTTTGTTCAGGAGTCACATCTTCATTAGCAGAAGTTCTTGCAGTGTCCTGATTGCCCTGAAAACCGTTGTTCCTCCTCAGCGTTCTGGTCCTGCCTTTGAAGATGCCGTTGACGAACATGTCTGCATACTCTGGGTCAATCTGCCAGAAACCTCCCTTGCTGGGCTCGTCTTTTTGTTTGGGGACCTTCCTGAAGCACTTGTTGCGGGACAAGGTTTGACGAATAGAGTTCTGTAACAAAGACACAATAAAACCAAGATTTATTACAAAGCCATTGAGCAAATATGAGTAAGTGATGAGAAATGAAGGGAGATGGATACTCAAATAATAAAAGTGGGTGTCACTTACCTTCCAGCTGGGTTCTGCGTGTTTGTAGTAGCAGAAGTTCTCTGTTATCCACTTAAAGATGTCGGACACAGTGACTTTGGGCTGTTTGCTGGCCTGCATGGCCATGCAGATGAGAGAGGCGTGAGAACAAGGTGGTTTGACTTTGGGGTCAGTCTTGTAGACCACCTCCACCAGAGGGATGGGCTGCTCCTGGATGCGGGGATGGGGACCAACGGTGGAGTCGCTGCCGAGGTACTGAGCCATCCCGGGGGCTGCGGTGTCTCCCACGGCGAGGCTGGACGGAGAGTCGTTGCCAAGGCGTCTGAGGAAGAGCTGCTCCTGGGAGGAGGGACACCCGGGGCCACTGGGCCACTCCGGGTCTGAGCTGAGGATGGAGAAGTCCTGGAGCCAGTGGAGGCTGGTCAGGGTGTCATCAAGGGGGGCAGGTCCAGACCCTTGGACCTGATCCTCCAGGTACATCTCCAACCTGTCCACCTTAAACCTTTTGGCTCGAGGCATTGGAAAGACCGGCATCCTGGTTTGAGACTGAAGATGCTCCAACTGGCATGGAAAATAAAAGATTGGAAAAATCAACACAAAATTAAAAAAAAATCCTACTTCCTGTTTAAACATCATAATAAATCACTTCCCTGTGGTCTAAATGACATATCTGTGCTGGGGTTTGACTCCTATTCAGCCTCAGAACAAACTTTAAAGTTCTGCTGCTGGTGTATAAATGTGTGAATGGGTTTGGTCCAGAATACATCAGTGAGATTTTAGTCAGATATAAACAGCTTTAATGTCCTGGAAACAAACAGATTCCACACATTAAAAAGATGAAGGTAAAACTAAATGAAACCTTGACCTGCATGGTCAAAGGTCAACAGAATACAATCAATAAATAAACATTAATATAATTTACACATCATCATTTGCCTCCATAGAATTTAAATGTCAGTATTTATATGTTTATTTATTCACATTTATATTGAATTAATGCTAAACATGAATCAATACTGTTTGTTTTTAATAAATTAAATTAGTAAAAGTTTCACAAAAAGGTTTCCACACTGTTGGAATGATATATTAAATAAAACAATTCTGACTAAATAGTAAATGTTAAAATGGATTAGATTTAAGTAGAGTTTTATAACAAAGTAGTTCCAAAGTGCTTTACAATATCAGCTCTCACACAGGATTAGAACTGAATATGTAACTACATTTTTAATCTTATTAAACAAACTGTATTTTTTTCTTTTTTTTACTTGATTCAGGAATTTATCTGAATAAATAACTATATTTACAATATTACAAATCCAGCAAAATTTACTAACTTGATTCAGGAATATCAGTGAACTAATCATTAAAGTTTACAATATTACTTCTAACGTTGGTGACAAACCTTGATCACTGCTGACATCTGCTGGTCAATGTTTACGGGCTGCTTTTAAAGATATTAGACCTCCTTTAGTCAGTCACTGTTGTAGATCCTGCTGCAAAACTCACACTGCGGTAGATTCTGATCAGCTTTCATCTTTTAGCCTGCGTTACCATGACTACCTGTAAACATTGGCTCAACTGCCACTAGTGGGAACTTTAAAAAATGCATGATTATGAGCAGGGCTCCTGTAGCACTACTTAATACCCTAATACTTTTGTTTTTAGCTTTAAAAAAGTAATTTTGGGGTTAAAAAATCTTGTATCTGTAGAAGTCAATGTGAGCATTAGTTACACTGAGCCAAACAGCGGTGCTTATGTTAAAATAACTACTTATTTATTATAATAAAGACAACTATAGCCCTCTTAAGACGTAGGGTAGTGTTTGATACATTTATAATGCATAATAATGGCTTCTAGAATACATAAAAACATGTTTTACATGGTAAACACTGCTTTCAGTCATATTGATTATTTTTCATTTTTTCACCTATTTAAAATAAGGACTAGAAGAAAAACATTTAGATACTTTTATTTTAAACGTAATCTTTAACATTTTAAAAGAGGTCAACAAAGCTATGGAAATAAACTAAAAAAGCTCAATTAAAAAAAAAACAACTGTTGAATGTACAAATATAGACATTAAATAAATGCCTAATCAAAGAAAATGTGCAACATATTTTATAAATAATAAATCAGTGCACACCTGTGGAAGAACTGACATCTCTGACATGAAACCAACAGCAGGGTATCATTAAGAAAATATTATGGGTACAATTATTTTGGCATTTATTTCTCCTCATTTATAATGAAATTATTTTCTAAAAAAATAAAAGAAGAAAAAGCACATGAAAAATAACTAATAGTGTTTTTACTGTTTAAAATGAATTACTGCTGCTGAATGTAGTTTATTTTATATCTGATAACGAGTTACATAAAGTTATGGCTGATAAATATCTCTGTGATTGTCTTTAATTAAACCAGATCAGACTTGATGATTTAATCATTAATTACTGAGAGCAGAACTAACAGGATATTTAGGTGTAATTATCACAATAATTACATTACTGTCTAATGGGACCAGCTTTGTTTGAACACATGAAATATAATTAACTTTATGTGTTTATTTCACACAACGTGTGACATGTTAGCTTTTATCCTACGTAAATTAGTGGCCATTTATGGTTTGATGACAGTAAGCCATGTATTTTTAACTTGGTCTCACCGGTGGTTAGCGTTGGCTCTTAGTCCAGTCTGATGTGTCGGTGGGTTAGCTTAGCTTAGTTAGCTTTTCCAGCGTGCATCTGTCTCTCTGGGTGGATCTGGCGGAGGATCTTGGACTGGTTCACTTTGTTGGATGTCTGGTCTTTAACCAAGCACCGGTACATCCACAGTGAAACATGAAACTGCTAATGTACACCGCTACTTTGGAGCAGTTCAAGCCGTTCATCTGCCTACATCCCCCAGAATGCCTTACGGTTCTGGGTCGCGGGTTGTTTCTGGGTTTTTTCTAACTGAGTTCCGTGAAACTATCAAACATTCTCTCACATATTTTCTTTTCGATGTATATCGTTATCGATTTATCGGCCAGGCTTATAATCCAGTATATCTGAACGCCTCTCCTAAGCAGAGGTTGAGACGGAGCACCAAGTGCAAACAATTAAACTTTCACTCAGCGCGATTCATGTTTCTGTGTCACATTATTGCAATAGCTATGCTGGACCCCTACACTGCACCATTATAGATCTGTACATTAAGATTTAAAGTGTACTAAAGATGTCACATATACAGATTTTCTCGCTACAATTATTGTCAGAGAATTAATTGCGATATTATGATCATCACGATTATTTTTGCTTTTTTTTACTGTATTTTCACACTATATATTGAATAATTAAAGTCACATGAACACTTCTTATAGGTCTTGAATATTCATTTATTTTCCTTTCTTTGATACTCTAATAACAAAATAATGTATCAACAATCGAAAATAAACAGAGTACAAGAAAAATGTAAATAATCCCATTTTTAAATCCCGGAATTTAAAAACAAATCATATCTGCTGTGAAAACTATTAACTACAGTATGTCTCCCACAAAGTATAAATCATATAAAGGATAAAGGAGCTGTCTATGAAAATATATAAATATTGAAAATAAATAATATATTATATAATAAATTAATATAAATGAAATATATAATTATATACTATCAGAAAGAAATATATAAGTTGCAGTTTAATAATAAATACATTTCCTCTACTTTTATTTGCCGTGTGCTACATCTTAAATTTGTACAGCTTTTCTTTCATTTATGAATGTATAAATATTTATCAATTTTTAATCACATCATTCATATCCTATGACTTGGTTCACATTAATATTTTGTTTCAGATGCAGTGAGGAAATGATGTCACTGGCTGGAAAACCAGGGGAATAAACTAGTAAGGCTGGACTGAACGATGGATGGATGGATGAACACTATTTTTGCTAAATATTTTCTTTGTGCAGTACCTCTGCCAACTGTAAATATTTTATTTTTCCATTTCCGATAGCCTACAGTACCTATAAGTTTGAAAGTGTCAGCATTTTGTGCCTTTTATAGCCCTAAACATCACTATTTCCTGATACGGCAGAGACGCTGCACAGTCTCACTCTGCTGTAAGGCAGGAGGAGGAGGAGCCAGGAGGAGGCCACACCCTCTCCCAAAAGCACATTGTTGCTCTGCCTCTGTTCTCATAGCGTGTTTTTATGTGTTTGCAGATGCTCAGTCAGTTCCCTAAGATTAAAACCATTTACCGTGCTATGCTAAATGCTATACGTACGTTCACAGTGCATTAGTGAATTGATACAGCGTGGCCGCTGCTACGTTCTCTAGTGGGCGGGATTATAACACTACAGTCAGGATGACAGCGCCAAAGACGATTAAGAAACTTTCTTTGAGGAAAAACGACAGCTTTTAAAAGATGGAGACCAACACCTGAGCTACCAGACCTTCAGCAAAGGTAAGGTCAGAACATTGTTCATATTTTCTACAGTGAATGGTAGGATTGACTTTGTGGATGTTGTCATTTTCTCTGTGTTTCTGTGTTTCCAACACAAACAACAGATGTGCTGCCGTGTCATGAGATATATGTTGTTGGGAGAG